>NC_081776.1:32363990-32551490 GCF_963082965.1 Carassius carassius
AACGTAGTCCCTTTCAACCAGTGAGCGAACTTTTCGCAAACTGCCCACTTTAGAGCATAAAACTCTAATCTATGAGCTGGATAACGGGACTGAGCCCTCGACAGGGTCTTACTCGCGAAGGCTACTGGTCGGGGCTTCCTCTCTCTCTCCGGTATTTGACTCAAAACCGCACCTAACCCATCCATAGATGCATCGGTGGACAAGAGGAATGGTCTCTTAAAGTCTGGATGTGCTAGAGTAGCTGTGTCTGTGAGCGACTGTTTGATCTTTTCCACAGCAAGGTCACATTCTGCAGTCCAGTCTTCAGGGCTCAAACGTTTGGGTTTGGGAAAACAGGAGCGATCTTTCCCACCTTTCTTCCTGGTCTTCTGACCAGCGGTCAGCTTAAACAGTGGCTTGGCTAATGCTGAGAGACCCTCTATGAAATGAGAATAATAATTAGCCATTCCGAGGAAAGATTTGATCTTCGTGGGTGATGGAGTCTTTCCATCTTCCTCCATCAAATCCGCCACCCTAAACTCACTGATTGCAGATACCTTTGCTGGGTCAGTTGCAATACCATTCTCTGATACAATGTGACCTAGCAACTTCACAGTCTTCCTCATGAAGTAGCATTTCTTTTGGGACAATTTGAGGTTGTGCTCTCTAAGCCGAGAAAATACCATCTCGAGGCGGTCGAGTGCCTCCTTCTCAGTCTTCCCAAACACCAGTAAGTCATCTAGGTAGCAAAGGAGAGACAGGTAATTCTGGTCTCCAAATATCGCAGTCATCATTCGAGAGAACGTCGCAGGACTGTTGCATAATCCCTGAGCCATCCGGTTGTATTCATAAAGACCCACTGGCGTTGTGCACGCTGTATACTTGCGATCCTCCTCATGGATTGGGATATTATAAAATCCCGATGTTAAATCCATGGTGCTGAAAAAGCAGTTGTTCCCCAAGGATGCAAGGGCGTCAGCCTGGTGAGGCAGTGGATATGCGTCCTTCTCTGTTCTTTGGTTAAGCCACCTGAAGTCTGTGCATATCCGCAATTCTCCAGAGGGCTTCCAGACCAGGACTAAAGGTGAGGCCCACTCGCTGTTGGACTTCCGGATGATACCGCGTGCCTCCATTTCATCCAGGGTCTGTCTCAACTTGTGGTAATGAGCCGGCGGAACCCTTCTGAAAGGCAGTCTGAACGGTTTTTCGTCCTTCAGGCGTATCCGGTGGACAATATTCTTGACTTCTCCACAATCTAACTTATCACGGGAGAATATGCTCTCATACTGCACAATGAGATCTGCCAATTGTCTTTTCCAGAAGTCATTTACTTCACATGAATCAATATCAATCTGTGTCAGTCCCAGCTCTCGCAACTCAGCTGCACAGTCTGTTAGCGATATCTTGTCTTCTTCATTAGGTTTGTGAACATGAACAACATTTTGAGGGACCTCTCTTGATTCTCCATTCATGCACTTTGTAAGCTCTAACTCTTCGAGAGCAAGACACGGGTGCACCTGAGCAATTTTTGCATTCCGACGTAACACTACTGGTCGATCCAACATATTTATCACCTTTATAGGAATCCACTTATCAGCCCACAATGGACACACGCTACGAGCAATCATAATGTTCCGTGGTGAAGATTTGGAAGTTGAGGACTCTACCATTACAGTACTCCCTACAGACAATGGAACTTCTTCTTTCAACCTTCCCCAGACTATATGTTCATGTTGCGGCTCCAGTGTCACACACTGTCTTAATAACACAGTGCCAACTCTTTTTGGCATCCTGTCTCCGTGCCAACGGTCGACATTAGAAAGTAGACTGAGGAGCGGGTCATTACTGTTTTCTTTAACAGGCTGTGAGATTTTTTCCCAGTACCAATTTGTATTCTTGACCTGCTGAGTCACGTGTCTTAAAACATTAGAGCCTACTATCATGTCATCCTCTTGACCCGGAACAACTAAAAAGTTCACAGTCATCTTGCACCCAAGCAAATCTACATTTAGCTCATATGCACATTTTGGCTTTGTCTGGTTGCCTCCACATCCAGTCAGCACTTTCTTTGTGGGTTTACTCAAATTATCACAAATAAGACTGTGATCCTGAAGTATGCGCTCAGCTGACTCACTCAGGGTACAGGTTACAGATCCACTGTCTACAAGGGCTAGGAGTTCTACTTTTCCCTC
Source organism: Carassius carassius (assembly GCF_963082965.1). Lineage (NCBI taxonomy): Eukaryota > Metazoa > Chordata > Actinopteri > Cypriniformes > Cyprinidae > Carassius > Carassius carassius. The sequence goes on from NC_081776.1 coordinate 32,366,162, forward strand.
GACTAACGCAGGTGCACGGAAAAGATCATCTTCATCATTCACTTTTGTATAGATCGGTTCTTGAAGGAAGTGTAAACAACAATTCCCAAAGGTACTTGCTTCACTCTCATTGTCTGCCTTTCGAGTCAGGCTGTCATCAATTTTGGTCTGTACATTGATAAAATTCTCTGGGGATTTTGGTTGGCTGGAACCCACACTATTCCCCTCGCAGTGTGGGCTTTCTAGTTTCAAGGCCGCTCGGGATCAGAAGGCACTCTGGTTGTTTCCCGTTTGATTGGTTTTCTTTTGGGGCATTCGAAACCTCTGTGTCCAGTCTCATAGCACCTGAAACACAGTCCTTCTTTGAAGCAGTGTGTCTTTGTTGTGTGATCAAGGGCCTTACAAACTCTACAGGAACCTGAATATTCACTTGACTCCCCAGACGAGGTTTTGACTTGCTCTGTTTTTGGCTCTTGCCCCTTCTGTGAGACGAGAATCTGTTCTAGGAGAGACACCGCTCTACCAAGCAGAGCTGGATCAAGACCACTGGACTGACTACTGCCAGAAACTTTTTGCTGTGTCATACACCAGGCACCAGAGGGCTTTTCTTCAACTTGTAATACTCTTTCCACACTGGCTGACTGCTTGTCTCTATGATGGCTTTCTATCAGCGCTTGAACCTCCCTAGCAGTCCAACTCTCCAGAGGTTTACTCCGTAGGGCCGCATACAATGCAGGTTCCGGACAGTGCCTAACGAACATCATCGTTACTTCATGACTAGGGTCTTCAACTCTTTTGCCCCGTCTCTGTAGGCACTCGTCAGCTAGGTCAACCGCCTTGTTAAGTCTGATCCAATAATCTAACCCACTTTCTGATCGCCTGGGCAAGGTCTCGTAGAAGTCTCTCAAAGGGGTCGTCGAGGAAATCGCATCCCCAAAATGCTGTCTCAGAATTGAGAAAATAACATGTGGGTCTCTACTCATATTAATCAGGGGGTTATTTCGAATACAGGTCCTTACAACATCTTTAGCACGACCCATTAGCCTATCAAGAATCTCCTGGCCTTGTTCTGACACACTGAATCCTTTTCTGTTCAGATATGTTTGCATCAACTCCTCCCATTCACCAATAGTGCATCTATCAGTTTTGTCACCTCTGAATGTCGGAGGTTCTTTGATATCCTGATGTCTGAGAACTAGGTTGAGATTTGACCAGTCAGGAGGCTGAGCTGAGGTCTGTTGGGCATTTTCTTTCTGGGCATTTTGCCCTGCTGACGACAAGCTGGCAGCGATCTGGTTACCTATTTCACTGCCTAACTGCTTCATTAGGTCTGCCATAGTCTGCCACTGGTTTGGTTGGTCACCTCCTACAGAATCATATCTCTCACTATGAAAGGCTGGTGAGTCACATCTTACACCTGACTGATTTGTGTTCGTGATGGGTGGGGGCCCTACTGGGGTAGCGATCATGTCATGCTCTAGCATACTATTCAATAATGCCCCCCGCCCTAAACTGGTTGAAACCCTTGGTAACCTTGGAGCAACATTCAGAGGAGTAACATTCACATGGTCAACATCTACATCTTGCAACTCTTCATGTGATCTGGTGTGTGTATAACTGTAACGGTCCATGTTTAAATTTAACTGCTTATCTGCTCCCCAAAGTTCTCCTTAAAGGTGATGTCAGCTGAGGTTTCTCCCGGCGATCTGCGATGGCTGATCTCTTGAAATCCGGGTCACGGCACCAAATTTGTAGCGGATTTCACCCAGCACCACAAAAGAACCACCGACACCAGGCTCTTTGGGGAATCACTGCAGTTTATTAAAGACAGGACAGGGTTAATACACTCGACACACTCTCAGTTCTGTGATCTCTGTCTCGCTCAAATCCAAAGCTGTTCTCCATTTACTAATAAAGCATTAACAAAACACTCTTTTTGTTTGTTTTCTTTCGTAACATACATCACAAATTACATATAACACATCTCAGACGTATTCAAATCAAGACAATATATTTATAATAAATGCATATAATAAAATGTTCAATGTATATATTTGATACCTTGGAAATACTTTGAAAATACATTTAAATATGTTTCAATCTAACATTACAATGACATATGATCGTATAGTGGTATTTTCTCTGTTGCAATATTACATACCTGCAGTTTATTAAAGACAGGACAGGGTTAATACACTCGACACACTCTCAGTTCTGTGATCTCTGTGAGGAGTGTGAAAAGAGAATAGTGAACCCCTCCCCCATTAACACTGTAACTGCATCTGCTTTAAACTAAAATTTCAAGTACACAGTACACAATACTAGACAGATAAAGACAATATACTTTGACAAATGTAACTGCATGATATTCTATGAAAGTAATCCACCCTTTTTAGTAATATTTATGAACTATATTAGTTAGAAACCCGCCGTTCAAAATGGCGTGCGGGCGGCAATTTGAACCAACATATTAAGAGCTGATTAACACAAACCTCAGAATATCCACAAAAATATTAGTATTCCAGCACACTAAGTGACTCAATCCATCATTAAAACAAGTCATCCTCCGATATTGGTCGACATTTTTACTTAATTTCTTAAATTTAAACACTTTACTTCAGAGCTCGTTTATAACATACCTGTCTCGCTCAAATCCAAAGCTGTTCTGAGCATTGAGCGAGACGCGATAGGATGACTCGGCAGTGGAAATGACGTCACTCAACTATAAAACTTAATACAGCATTTTAAAACAAAAACGTACATTTTTACTAGATTCTATATAGGGTACAAACAGTAAAACGTGTCCAGAAACTAAAAAATAAAATAGAAATAGATTTTATATATTTCTGGGAGGGAGGACAAAGTTTGCTGGAATGTTCACAAAACTCAAAACACTACACTCTCCCCTCCTAAATTTCAGCAAACTTTAAAGCCGTAGGTGAGATATTTTCCTTCAAAGAGGGATATCCAGACGTCAGTCATTCAATCGAATAGCAAAACATTTTGCTTGGGAGAAATATGCCCTTATACATATAACCATACATTCCTCAATGAAGTACTTCTCAATTCCTCTTAAAGTCTTCCTCTACATAATTCTAATCACTTTTCGAAAATAAAACATATATTTGTAGAGCTTAATCTAACTCCCCACAAAACTGGAAAGAACTCTTAACAATTCTGCTAATGGATCTCTTTGATTTGGCTCAGATAATATCATGCTCATGCACTCAAGCAGTCTTTTAACAGGTTTCACTAACCTGCCTGACCTGGTTCTCACAGTTCTCTCACTTGCTTTTGGGATTGTGTCTGACCCTGTCACTTTTCTTGGGGAAGCTTTCAGTGCGACTCTAGATCTACTACTTGAGGCTTGAACCCTTGAGCAATGATCTGATCTATTATCAGAGCTAGATTCTCTTGGCATTGTAACTGGTTCTGCTTGAACACTGTGACTGTTCACAGACCCTCCAGGCCTTTCTTCTTCATCACTGCCTTCACTGGCCGAATCTGACTCAGATGCACTGCTCAAATCATCTGCACTCCACTCACTTTCTTGGACGTCATTTGTATCACAATCACTAGACAATTTGCTGGGTTTGCTCCCCTCATTGGTGATCGAAGGGCCACCATGTCTCATGTGATCTGTTGAGGCCGAAGCATGAACCCCTGTGACTTGCCAAGTGCCCTGTCCTTGAACAGAATGTGCCCTAACCAGCTGAGATGGTTTTGGGCCCTGGCCTTGTAAGACCCAAGCAGCTATCCTGTTGCTCCTTGATTCCCTTTCAGAACTTAACAGAGATCTATGTCCTTGGTCTTTTGTCTCACTTATTTCTTCTTCAGAGACTGTGGAGAACATTGTGGACTCAACTCCTGGCTCCTCCAAGGGCAAAAAGTTTACAGGGAGGAGGAAGTTACGGTGAACCACCTTACTTTTCCTTGTGGTTGGATCTTCAACCCTGTAGATGTGTAACATTGGGTCTTTCCATGTCACCACATGAACCACTGAGTCCCACACATCCGCAAGCTTTCTTTTTCCCTTTTCTTTCTTATTCACCAGAAGGACGCGATCTCCAACTTCCAAGGCAACACCTTTGGATTTCTTATTGTACTCCTTTGCTTGCCTTCTCTGGGCTCCTGTGGTGTTTCCTTGAGCAATCCTCATTGCCTCCCTAAGATCCTTCTGAAGAGTCTCCACATATTCATCGTAAGTCTGCACATCCTCATTCCTCAGGGCACTCCCAAACATGATATCTACAGGCAACCTAGGCACCCTGCCAAACATCAAGTAGAATGGTGCAAATCCCGTTGTCTCATGAGTGGTACAGTTGTAGGAAAACGTAAGTGTCTGTATCATCTGAGGCTATCTCTCTTTCAATCGAGGGGGTAAGGAGCGAATCATATTTCCAAGTGTGCGGTTGAATCTTTCCGTTTGCCCATTGCCCATCGGGTGGTAAGGAGTAGTATGGGACTTGCGGACACCAGACACCAACAGCAACTCAGCGATCAACTTACTTTCAAAGTTGGCTCCTTTGTCTGAGTGTATCCTCTGCGGGAAACCATATATACAGAAAAACTGATTCCACAACTTCTGAGCCACAACTTTAGCTGTCTGGTTTGGGCAAGGGAACGCATGGGCTAACTTCGTAAAGTGGTCCGTTATAACAAGAACGTCAACATTTTCCCCATGTCTCCCTTCTGCAGACCAGAAATCTATACATACAAGTTCCAGCGGCACACTTGTCTTGATAGATTCAAGAGGTGCTCTAGCCTCGGGTTCCTGAGTCTTCCCGACTACACAGCGCTTACAGTGAGAGACATATCTTTTGACGTCTGCATCCATACCGGACCAAAAGAATCTCTGACGCACCAGGTGGAGAGTTCTACTTTGTCCTTGATGACCGGCATCATCATGAGTCCCTTTCAGGGCAGCAGCTCTCAGAGAATGAGGAAGTACAAGCTGGTACCTGATTTTTCCCACCCTGTCTTTGGATCTGCGGTAAAGAACACTGTCCTTGACTTCCAACTTTTCCCAGTGTTTCAGCAGTCTCAATACCAGAGCGGATTCATTATCCCTCTCTCTTCGTGATGGTCTCCGTCTTCTGTCAACAAAGGATATCACACGAGCGACGGTGGGGTCAGCTCTCTGTTTTCCCCGTATTTCCTCCATCGAAAAGACTGAGAGTGTATCCACTCCTCCATGAACCAACCTGCTGGCACAGCGGGTCAGCTGAACACCACGTACAGGTCTGCTGGATTCCCAATCTAGACAGGACTCAAAAATAGCTTTCACACCTTCACTTCTTATCTGACTCAAGCTCCCAACTTGGACACTCTGAGCACTATCCTCAGAATTTTGATGGAGTACATTCACTGACAGTCGGAAAGCTTCTTGAACCGATTCCAAGGTTACATGATGAGCCTTACTCTCCAAGGCTTCACAGACTTCCAGAGTTCTGGCAAAGGGACGTCGACTCAATAGATCAGCAGGAATGTTCTGGGTTCCGGGTATGTATTTCAAGTCAAAGTCAAAGGGGGCCAGCTTGGATACCCACCTTTGTTCACAGGCATCTAACTTAGGCTTAGACATAATATACGTCAAAGGATTGTTATCCGTTAGCACTGTGAACGTAGTCCCTTTCAACCAGTGAGCGAACTTTTCGCAAACTGCCCACTTTAGAGCATAAAACTCTAATCTATGAGCTGGATAACGGGACTGAGCCCTCGACAGGGTCTTACTCGCGAAGGCTACTGGTCGGGGCTTCCTCTCTCTCTCCGGTATTTGACTCAAAACCGCACCTAACCCATCCATAGATGCATCGGTGGACAAGAGGAATGGTCTCTTAAAGTCTGGATGTGCTAGAGTAGCTGTGTCTGTGAGCGACTGTTTGATCTTTTCCACAGCAAGGTCACATTCTGCAGTCCAGTCTTCAGGGCTCAAACGTTTGGGTTTGGGAAAACAGGAGCGATCTTTCCCACCTTTCTTCCTGGTCTTCTGACCAGCGGTCAGCTTAAACAGTGGCTTGGCTAATGCTGAGAGACCCTCTATGAAATGAGAATAATAATTAGCCATTCCGAGGAAAGATTTGATCTTCGTGGGTGATGGAGTCTTTCCATCTTCCTCCATCAAATCCGCCACCCTAAACTCACTGATTGCAGATACCTTTGCTGGGTCAGTTGCAATACCATTCTCTGATACAATGTGACCTAGCAACTTCACAGTCTTCCTCATGAAGTAGCATTTCTTTTGGGACAATTTGAGGTTGTGCTCTCTAAGCCGAGAAAATACCATCTCGAGGCGGTCGAGTGCCTCCTTCTCAGTCTTCCCAAACACCAGTAAGTCATCTAGGTAGCAAAGGAGAGACAGGTAATTCTGGTCTCCAAATATCGCAGTCATCATTCGAGAGAACGTCGCAGGACTGTTGCATAATCCCTGAGCCATCCGGTTGTATTCATAAAGACCCACTGGCGTTGTGCACGCTGTATACTTGCGATCCTCCTCATGGATTGGGATATTATAAAATCCCGATGTTAAATCCATGGTGCTGAAAAAGCAGTTGTTCCCCAAGGATGCAAGGGCGTCAGCCTGGTGAGGCAGTGGATATGCGTCCTTCTCTGTTCTTTGGTTAAGCCACCTGAAGTCTGTGCATATCCGCAATTCTCCAGAGGGCTTCCAGACCAGGACTAAAGGTGAGGCCCACTCGCTGTTGGACTTCCGGATGATACCGCGTGCCTCCATTTCATCCAGGGTCTGTCTCAACTTGTGGTAATGAGCCGGCGGAACCCTTCTGAAAGGCAGTCTGAACGGTTTTTCGTCCTTCAGGCGTATCCGGTGGACAATATTCTTGACTTCTCCACAATCTAACTTATCACGGGAGAATATGCTCTCATACTGCACAATGAGATCTGCCAATTGTCTTTTCCAGAAGTCATTTACTTCACATGAATCAATATCAATCTGTGTCAGTCCCAGCTCTCGCAACTCAGCTGCACAGTCTGTTAGCGATATCTTGTCTTCTTCATTAGGTTTGTGAACATGAACAACATTTTGAGGGACCTCTCTTGATTCTCCATTCATGCACTTTGTAAGCTCTAACTCTTCGAGAGCAAGACACGGGTGCACCTGAGCAATTTTTGCATTCCGACGTAACACTACTGGTCGATCCAACATATTTATCACCTTTATAGGAATCCACTTATCAGCCCACAATGGACACACGCTACGAGCAATCATAATGTTCCGTGGTGAAGATTTGGAAGTTGAGGACTCTACCATTACAGTACTCCCTACAGACAATGGAACTTCTTCTTTCAACCTTCCCCAGACTATATGTTCATGTTGCGGCTCCAGTGTCACACACTGTCTTAATAACACAGTGCCAACTCTTTTTGGCATCCTGTCTCCGTGCCAACGGTCGACATTAGAAAGTAGACTGAGGAGCGGGTCATTACTGTTTTCTTTAACAGGCTGTGAGATTTTTTCCCAGTACCAATTTGTATTCTTGACCTGCTGAGTCACGTGTCTTAAAACATTAGAGCCTACTATCATGTCATCCTCTTGACCCGGAACAACTAAAAAGTTCACAGTCATCTTGCACCCAAGCAAATCTACATTTAGCTCATATGCACATTTTGGCTTTGTCTGGTTGCCTCCACATCCAGTCAGCACTTTCTTTGTGGGTTTACTCAAATTATCACAAATAAGACTGTGATCCTGAAGTATGCGCTCAGCTGACTCACTCAGGGTACAGGTTACAGATCCACTGTCTACAAGGGCTAGGAGTTCTACTTTTCCCTCGACTAACGCAGGTGCACGGAAAAGATCATCTTCATCATTCACTTTTGTATAGATCGGTTCTTGAAGGAAGTGTAAACAACAATTCCCAAAGGTACTTGCTTCACTCTCATTGTCTGCCTTTCGAGTCAGGCTGTCATCAATTTTGGTCTGTACATTGATAAAATTCTCTGGGGATTTTGGTTGGCTGGAACCCACACTATTCCCCTCGCAGTGTGGGCTTTCTAGTTTCAAGGCCGCTCGGGATCAGAAGGCACTCTGGTTGTTTCCCGTTTGATTGGTTTTCTTTTGGGGCATTCGAAACCTCTGTGTCCAGTCTCATAGCACCTGAAACACAGTCCTTCTTTGAAGCAGTGTGTCTTTGTTGTGTGATCAAGGGCCTTACAAACTCTACAGGAACCTGAATATTCACTTGACTCCCCAGACGAGGTTTTGACTTGCTCTGTTTTTGGCTCTTGCCCCTTCTGTGAGACGAGAATCTGTTCTAGGAGAGACACCGCTCTACCAAGCAGAGCTGGATCAAGACCACTGGACTGACTACTGCCAGAAACTTTTTGCTGTGTCATACACCAGGCACCAGAGGGCTTTTCTTCAACTTGTAATACTCTTTCCACACTGGCTGACTGCTTGTCTCTATGATGGCTTTCTATCAGCGCTTGAACCTCCCTAGCAGTCCAACTCTCCAGAGGTTTACTCCGTAGGGCCGCATACAATGCAGGTTCCGGACAGTGCCTAACGAACATCATCGTTACTTCATGACTAGGGTCTTCAACTCTTTTGCCCCGTCTCTGTAGGCACTCGTCAGCTAGGTCAACCGCCTTGTTAAGTCTGATCCAATAATCTAACCCACTTTCTGATCGCCTGGGCAAGGTCTCGTAGAAGTCTCTCAAAGGGGTCGTCGAGGAAATCGCATCCCCAAAATGCTGTCTCAGAATTGAGAAAATAACATGTGGGTCTCTACTCATATTAATCAGGGGGTTATTTCGAATACAGGTCCTTACAACATCTTTAGCACGACCCATTAGCCTATCAAGAATCTCCTGGCCTTGTTCTGACACACTGAATCCTTTTCTGTTCAGATATGTTTGCATCAACTCCTCCCATTCACCAATAGTGCATCTATCAGTTTTGTCACCTCTGAATGTCGGAGGTTCTTTGATATCCTGATGTCTGAGAACTAGGTTGAGATTTGACCAGTCAGGAGGCTGAGCTGAGGTCTGTTGGGCATTTTCTTTCTGGGCATTTTGCCCTGCTGACGACAAGCTGGCAGCGATCTGGTTACCTATTTCACTGCCTAACTGCTTCATTAGGTCTGCCATAGTCTGCCACTGGTTTGGTTGGTCACCTCCTACAGAATCATATCTCTCACTATGAAAGGCTGGTGAGTCACATCTTACACCTGACTGATTTGTGTTCGTGATGGGTGGGGGCCCTACTGGGGTAGCGATCATGTCATGCTCTAGCATACTATTCAATAATGCCCCCCGCCCTAAACTGGTTGAAACCCTTGGTAACCTTGGAGCAACATTCAGAGGAGTAACATTCACATGGTCAACATCTACATCTTGCAACTCTTCATGTGATCTGGTGTGTGTATAACTGTAACGGTCCATGTTTAAATTTAACTGCTTATCTGCTCCCCAAAGTTCTCCTTAAAGGTGATGTCAGCTGAGGTTTCTCCCGGCGATCTGCGATGGCTGATCTCTTGAAATCCGGGTCACGGCACCAAATTTGTAGCGGATTTCACCCAGCACCACAAAAGAACCACCGACACCAGGCTCTTTGGGGAATCACTGCAGTTTATTAAAGACAGGACAGGGTTAATACACTCGACACACTCTCAGTTCTGTGATCTCTGTCTCGCTCAAATCCAAAGCTGTTCTCCATTTACTAATAAAGCATTAACAAAACACTCTTTTTGTTTGTTTTCTTTCGTAACATACATCACAAATTACATATAACACATCTCAGACGTATTCAAATCAAGACAATATATTTATAATAAATGCATATAATAAAATGTTCAATGTATATATTTGATACCTTGGAAATACTTTGAAAATACATTTAAATATGTTTCAATCTAACATTACAATGACATATGATCGTATAGTGGTATTTTCTCTGTTGCAATATTACATACCTGCAGTTTATTAAAGACAGGACAGGGTTAATACACTCGACACACTCTCAGTTCTGTGATCTCTGTGAGGAGTGTGAAAAGAGAATAGTGAACCCCTCCCCCATTAACACTGTAACTGCATCTGCTTTAAACTAAAATTTCAAGTACACAGTACACAATACTAGACAGATAAAGACAATATACTTTGACAAATGTAACTGCATGATATTCTATGAAAGTAATCCACCCTTTTTAGTAATATTTATGAACTATATTAGTTAGAAACCCGCCGTTCAAAATGGCGTGCGGGCGGCAATTTGAACCAACATATTAAGAGCTGATTAACACAAACCTCAGAATATCCACAAAAATATTAGTATTCCAGCACACTAAGTGACTCAATCCATCATTAAAACAAGTCATCCTCCGATATTGGTCGACATTTTTACTTAATTTCTTAAATTTAAACACTTTACTTCAGAGCTCGTTTATAACATACCTGTCTCGCTCAAATCCAAAGCTGTTCTGAGCATTGAGCGAGACGCGATAGGATGACTCGGCAGTGGAAATGACGTCACTCAACTATAAAACTTAATACAGCATTTTAAAACAAAAACGTACATTTTTACTAGATTCTATATAGGGTACAAACAGTAAAACGTGTCCAGAAACTAAAAAATAAAATAGAAATAGATTTTATATATTTCTGGGAGGGAGGACAAAGTTTGCTGGAATGTTCACAAAACTCAAAACACTACACAAGGCTGCCAACTCTCAGGCATTCAGCGTGAGTCTCACGCAATCGACCCAATTCTCACGCTCTCACGCCACACCCCCATATTCTCACGCAGACCCGTGCAGCAGTGAGGAAAAAAAATCGCGCTGCATGATTTCGCAAAGCAACGCGTAGGGAGACCAGACAGTGTAGTGAACAGTTTTTGTGACAATTGTGAGGGAAATACTTTATTCCCATAAACTGTGTAGTAAGCCGTTCTCCCTCCCATCTGCACCTTGTGAATTGTGAACGCAGGTAGAGGACTGCATTGGGTTTGGGGACCCCCGGGACCCAACGCAAATCTCGCGGGAGCGGCCAGTTTTACCTTTGCTGCGGGCGGGAGCGGTGGTGTGTAGTAGAAATTGAGTCAACACAAGAAGTTGAGAAGAAAATTAAAGCTTCTGTTTACTTTATTTTGTAAAGATCTAAGCACATTTCATCTCGTGTGTGTGTGTGTGTGTGTGCGTGTGTGTGTTTTAATGAGCCTGTTTTGAATGTTCTATTGCACAACAATGGCTGCTATTTTCATTGAAATAAACTTAAAGTGAACGAAAATCAAATACACTTCTTCAGTGTTCGCATTTTAGGTAGGCTGTTTGCTAAGGTTAGATTATTATATTAAATACATTTTAATTAGCCTAATACAATTAATAAAATTAGGAAGAATGTAAGAAATTCGTTTAAAAAAATTGCTATTTATCAGGATGCATTATTTTAGACAATTAACCAAGAGTTTCGACATAATATTTATCTAGTAGGCCTAATTGCTTTTGGTTTTGTTTTAACGATTTAATATTTTATAATGCTAATAAAAAAATACCCAATGTTTTTGCCATGTGTAGTGCTTTGGTTTAGCATCGGTTACTTCATATTATTTAAATGCAATCATGTTTAAAATCGGTTATTCTGGATGCTAACTTGAATGAATATTTAGTCTGAGTAGCCTACCTTTGTGTGTACATTTAAAGTCCGCTGGAGCGGGCGGGTGTGTGGACCCAAACATTGCGGGAGCGGACACAGGTTGCGGGAGCGGGCGGGCCTGGTCATACATTCGGCGGGAGCGTGCGGATTTTAGAAAACAGTCCCGCGCAGGGAACGCAGGCAGGTCAGTGAGTTACAGGGTGCTCCGTGTCTCCGTCCAGTTTAGGCTAGTAACTCATAGGCCTATGCTGTTATATAGTTTATAAAGGATTAAGTTAGCATTAGCGGAGTTGTTTGTTTTGCAGCACTGAGCAGTTATTTTACATAACTTTATCATAACAAAACAGTACAAAAGCATTTCCAGATAACAAATATCTGGACATGCCTAGTAGTTAATGTTAATTATTGTTTTCTAAGAACAGAATGTCAAGTCAACGACATCCCATATTATACTCTAAACAATTGTAAAAAATTCAACTTCAAGAGCAGAGTTATTTTAACTCTGCACTGGAATCTATTTGATGATCACCTATGTACACTAAGACTGAGTTGATTTTAACTAGGGAGTTTATTCCAAAATCAGAATTTGCTATGTACTTTTACATATTCTCCCGTTAATGAAAAACTGATTTAATTACCTTAACTGGTTGTCTTAAAATATATTCTGTAATTTTATTGATTTTCATTTGTTACATAAAACACACAAATACATAAATTGATAAAACAAACATGAAATATTAGCTCACTTTAGCACAAGTAGAGGTGAATATACTTAAACAACATAAAAACCTGCTGAAACGCAAAAAAAAAACTAAACAAGCATCACATTTAATTTTGAGTTATATTATTTGTACACAGAAAATATAGAAAAATCTAATTCTAAATGAAAATAATTACTTGTCATCTTGAATAAATCAATTCAAGTTTATTTGTACATTGCTTTTAACGATACAAATGTTAACCTTTATTTTTACAGGCAAGTCATTAAGATCAGGTTCTTATTTACAATCGTTGCCTGACAAGTGGAATAACTACTTTGGGAAAGGGAAGTAGGGCTAAAATAAATACAGAACAAATACATACAGGTTAGCAATTACATAAATACAATTTAAAACATCTGCTCTGTGAACAAGTATGATATAATAGATTTGAAGGGAGAAATTGAAATTAGTTTATCTAGTTTGAGAATGTTTTGCAGAGCATTCCAATCGCGAGAGGCAGCAGATTAAAAAGATGTAAGACCAAACGCAGAATTAGTTTTGGGAATGCTTAGTTGAAGATGAAGTGAGGACCGCGTGTTATATGTGATGGGCTTTGACTGCAGCAGGTGACCTAAGTAAGGAGGTGAGTGGCCGAGAAGTGTCTTGTAAATGAAGGTGAACCAGTGAATTTTACGGCGATTGTGAAGGGAGGGCCAGTTAACAGATGAATATAAAGCACAGTGGTGTGTAATGAAGGTTGCATTTGTGGCAAACCTGATAGCAGAATGATAAAGAGCATCAAGTTTTGAAAGAGTGAACTTGCAAGCAACCCTGTATATAGTGTCTTCATAGTCTAGCATGGGTAGAATAATCATTTGAATGAGAGTAAGTCTGGCAGAGGTGGTGAATGAAGAGCAGTTTCTGTAAAGGAAACCAAGCTTGGCTTTGACCTTTGATTGCAGCTTTGATGTGTGAATGGTGAAAGAAAGTTAAGTTTACAACCAGATGCCCAAGTAGTTATATTCAGTGACTTGTTCTAGAATAGCCCCCTTGCAGGTGGTGATGTTAAGGGCAGGAGGAGGCGTAGTACCCTTACGGTAAAACCACATTTTTTTTCTTAGTACAAAGTCACTTTTACGGACTTTTAAATTAAATGTTCCTCCTGGTGGAATGACCTCCCCAACTCAATCCGAGCAGCTGAGTCCTTAGCCATCTTCAAGAATCGGCTTAAAACCCATCTCTTCCATCTTTATTTGACCCTCTAACTTTAACACTCACTATTCTAATTCTATTCTTTAAAAGAATCTAACTACCTTTCTAATCTTTTTTATTATATCTATTTTCTTTTCGCTTATTATACAATTATATAAAAAAGACCTCTAACACTATCTAGCTCTATTCTTTTTCTATTCTGTTTTCTTTTTATTTATTATATTATTTAAAAGCCCTTGCAACGTGTACTGCATTTTAAGCTAACTGCGACATCTTATAGCAATTATATATCATTGCTCTTTTGTTGTTTTAGATTGCTTCCATTGTCCACATTTGTAAGTCATTTTGGATAAAAACATCTGCTAAATGATTAAATGTAAATGTAAATGTTTGACTGCTTTTGACTGCTTGACTGCTGTAGTTGGTAAAAGCTATCTTGCAGAGTAGTTTGAACAGCATCAGGGGAGGAACCTGTGGCATAAAGGATTGTATCATCAGCATATGAGTGAATGAGTGAATTACCAACTGCCTGGGGAATGTTATAAATAAAAGAGAGAAAAGTGTAGGGCCAAAGAGAGAGTGGGAGAAAAGGTTTTCAAATCTTACACGTCGAATTTGGTGAGAGAGATAGTTTGAGAAACAAACCAGTGAATGATCAGTGACACCATGTGTATGAGTGTATTGTGGTCCACAGAGTCAAAAGCATTTGCAAATAGCAGCGCAGTGTTGTTTGTTATCTAACGCAGATGTAATGTCATTGAGCACTTTAGTGGTAGCTGTAACACAACCATACCCTGATCGGAAGCCAGACTATGCCCCGGAGATGATACTGTTAGTTGTTTGTTGACAAGTTTTTCTAGAATTTTAGACACACAAGGCAAGATGGAGATTGGCCTGTAATTGTTTTGGGCAGCCTGATCACAACCCTTATACAGGGGAAGCACAACCGCTTCTTTCCAAGCAGGTGGACTCCCTGCTTGCCTTGGAAACAAAGCCAGAATTTATGAAGTGGTGATTAAATGCTTCAGCCATGGAGTTTTTATTAGTTACAACTATGTCATCCACTTTTAGGGACAATGATATGGTCCAGGGTTTGTTTTCAATTTTTTTTACTGTATTCCAAAATGCTTTTGGATTCGCACCACAAAGTGTGAACTGTTTTACAAAGAAGCCAGCTTTAGCCTCCCTCACCGCTTGTGTGGCCTTATTCCTAATTTGACAACATAAAGAATGTCTTTGACAGAATGTGTCTTGCGTGCTTTGCAAAAAAAACACCTGATCGATACATGAGTGGGATGTTTGTAAACACAACATCTGTCAATGTGGCCTTGTCACAACTTTTTGGGTTGTATATAGTAGGTAGGTTTATGATTTGGTGAAGGTTTAGGCAGTCAAATTGGTACACAACTTTCTCAGGAAGCTTAAGCATGTCCCAGTTTAGAACACCAAGTATGATCAACTCGGACCTGGTGAAAGGTGCAAGAGCATTGCTTAAGGCCTCTTGGGTACATGCTGGTGCAGATGGAGGGCGATAGCAGCCAGCCACAGATAATGAAAAGCTGTTTGATAATTTCATGTTAAGAACAAGAAGATCATGCTGTTTGGGTACAGACTGTGCCAAGGCTATACTACATTGAAGATATTCTTTGGTGAAGATTGCCACAACCCCCCCCCCCCATAGATGACCTATCCTGCCGAAACAGGTTGTAACCAGATAAATACAGGTCAGGTTAGGGAATAGAGTTACGCGACCATGTCTCAGTGATTGATAAAACGTCATAGTTAGAACTCTCAACCCATACTTTAAGCTGGTCCAGTTTAGGTAATATGCTTCTTGCGTTTACATGCAAAAACCTAAGATTATTGCGGTTACAAAAATCATCAAAACATATGTTATTTGTAACATATGTAACAACACCAGAAAGAACATCAGAAGAAGGGCCAGGGTGGACATGAACAGAGAGAGAGAGAGAGAGCACAGCCAAGGCACTACAGTCATTTTGTTTTAACAATACAGTTGTATGCAGTTTGTTAGGTAATGCAATAATATTAATTAGCATTCTCATATGTAACTGAAGATGAACACCGAGCCGAGCCAGATAACGACTCATTCACGAGTCAAGAACCAGTTGCATCGGTTTTCGGATCACCAATAAACCGGTTGAAGAAAACGGTTCACCGCTTCTTTTGCGCTCGACGTAATGACGTCATTTGCGATGATTGCCCTTGATTCAAGCCTTCAGTTTACCCGCGCTCATAACACTAGCACAGAATCAGTTCAGAATCAATCACCAAAAGAATCAGTTCGGTTCAGACGCTCTGTGTGTCGGTCTGCTTCACGCTGAATCACACATGCGCAGTATCATCATCTCCTCGGTTCTCGAATCAGACAAGTCTGACAGAAACGGTTCTTGCCTCGTGAACGAGTCATTATCTGGCTCGGCTCGGTGTTCATCTTCAGTTCTCTCTTCACAGCAGTTCAGTTTGGTTTATTCTGACTCAGAGGGAGTGTCAGCCACATTAAAAGAGTTAACAGCTTAAGTCATTTGTGGACTCTCTCACAACAGACACGGAAGAGAAGACAATGCTGAATAAAGTCGTAGTTTGTGCTATTTTTGGACCAAAATGTATTTTCGATGCTTCAAAATATTCTAACTGAGCCTCTGATGTCACATGGACTACTTTGATGATGTTTTTCTTACCTTTCTGGACATGGACAGTAGACCGTACACACAGCTTCAATGGAGGGACTGAGAGCTCTCGGACTAAATCTAAAATATCTTAAACTGTGTTCTGAAGGTGAACGGAGGTCTCACGGGTTTGGAACGACATGAGGGTGAGTTATTAATGACATAAATTTGCTATCTGGGTGAACTAACCCTTTAAAGGTGGTGCAGCTTTGAAATGGCGCTCTCCATACCACTCACATTTTTCAGGACTTTTAAGGAAAACTAAATGCTAAATTACATGAAATCATCGAAAATGTTGACTCTGGCCACACTTGTTCATATTCGGGAGGATGCTATCTCTCCCATTAAGAGGAGTCTTCCAATGATATCTCCCGAGCTGATCTGGATGGGGCCATTTTGGCTGGAGTGAAACAAGCCTTGAGCGAACAAAAGACTGATTTAGACAAAATTGTCACTGTCGTTATCAAATCTGCAATAGATGATGTGCTGACGCCTCAGATTCTAGATCTGAAAGCAGTCACCACCGTAACCGGGAAGATTGAGCAAGTTGGAAAATCGGTATCTCTGCTCCAATTCAGATACGACACTAATCAGGCGGCTGTTCGTAAAGACAGCAACCAGATCAGTGAAATGTGAAAATCTAAGTGAAATCTAAATTTGATGACACCACAATAAAGATCGCTAACATGGAAGACCGTTGAAGATCAGTTGAAGATCCAATGTACGGTTATTCTGCCTCAGAGAAAGTGCTGAGGGAGAACTATATAGCGAATATACTGTATATGCTTCTGTAAGCCATTTGTAGCGTGGTAGAAGACTAGTTAGGTACACAGGAGCTAAACCATTAAGGCAACTGGTACGGAACTTAATAGGTAGCCTGTGCAGAGACTGTAGAATTGGGGTAATAAGATCATATTTTCTTGACCTCGTAACGACTCTAGCCACTGCATTGACTCTTATTGTGCTAATTGTGCTATTGTGCTTATTGTGCTTATTATTCTGCTCACATTTGGCTAAGCCTCTTTGAATTCAGGGTGGTTAATGTTTTCCTATATTTCACTGCTAGTCCTACATTTCGCTGCTTGTTTTATGCCATATAACTTGTATAAAATCTTGAATCTTGGACTACCTGTAGCTTGTTTATTGAAGATCTTGTTTGTGAAAGGTACTTTTAAATGAAAGGTTATTTTCATAGTAATAATACAAATGATGTGGACTCTACAGTAAAAACTCATCTGCATCAACACAAATGAGAAAATCACAGATACGACTCATGACATTTATTCTGATTGTTATTTCAGTGACAGAAGTTCAGCTGCAGTATTAATGTCATGAAGAGACTCTATAACATCTCACTGTTACTGATTCATCATGCAGCTCAAAGCATTATGGGTAGAATCTCTCGTCAGTCTCTTCTGATTCATCAACACAGTTTCACTGATGATGCTCTAGAAATCCTAAACCCAGGATAGAGCGTCTGAGTGAATGTGGTCTGGACTGTGTGGATGAGGCTCATTGTGTCAGAGACGCTGTAGAAGGACAGAGTTCCTGCTCTGTGATCCACAAACACTCCTATTCTACTGCTGATGGATTTTACAGGGATACGAGTCACAATCTTATTGTGTATGAATGAGTAACTGGAGGGAGTGCAGATCAAACTCCAGGACTGATCATTAGATCCAAACCAACATTCATCATCCTCTCCCTTCCTGCTGATGCTCTTATATGATACTGATATAGACACACTTCTGTCTCCACTCCACTCAATCTCCCAGTAACAGCGTCCACACACACTCTCTCTACACAACACCTGACACAAATCATCAAATCTGTCTGGATGATCAGGATATGCTGCTATAATCCTGGATTCTCCTCCATGATCCACACTAGAAAACACAGTCACATTCAGTCAGTAAACATTCACAGAGTGTTTAATCAAGTCATATTCTGATGATTGTGAAGAGATTAAGATAAAGCAACAAGTTAAACCATGTTTTAAACAGGTTAGCAATATTCTAATGCAAGCAAATTGCTAAAGATGCTAGAACAGCACTAGCAACAGGGTTGACAGCTCATACTCTTTCAGACTCAATCTCTCACTGATGACTAAATTTCACAGCAAATAACAAGAGAACAGAAAAGAAATCTCTGAATCTGCTCAGGATTTTCTCCCTTGTTTGGTTTCTCAGAGACTGAACTGCTCTAAAGCACAGAGATTCTGCACCAGTAACATTTCATCCTGCACTTCACAAGAGCTTGAAGAAATTCCAGCAGTGAGGTGCGTTTTTTAGGCCCCGTTCACACAGAGAAATGTTCAGCTGTATACGCATACATTTTTTATCTTATAGACATTTTGTCCATCCTTAACATGAGGTAACAGGTAAATAGCAGTTCAATCAGGTAACTGATGATGTGCTCATCTTTTGAAGGCTGGAGTCCACAGAGTAAGAAGAGCAGGACTTCACAATGATAGGAGGTCAGTAGTCAGGTACGTAATGCAGGAGTCATTGACGGGAGAAAGACTTTGAAGTGCAGGTATTAAAGGACTGGTTCTAATGAGTATATGATCAGTATTCTGCTGATTGAGATTGGAGAGGTGTGTAACTCTTGATAAATAGTTTACAGGAAAAACACTGACAGAAAGATGATACTGTGTTGCTGCAGATCGTTGGACTGAGCTTTAGATTTTCTTAACCTGTTAACTGTCGGTTCCACTTTTTGAGCATAGACATGAAAATTAAATTTCCAACTTAAACTGTTATAAATTTTGAATTTTTTGGTCCACAGATTTAAGTTATAAAGATTATATAACAAAAATATAAAATATAATAATTGAAATAATTATATTTTATATAAAATATATATTTTACAAAACATGTTTTACTCTAAAACTGCTAGAAAATCAAAACCAAAATTCTGAACAAGTAATGTTCAATATTTGAGGTTGATATCGCAAAAAAATTAGCTTTCAGTGAGATTTTGTTTGGGCGTAGTACTAAGCTTTTCCACAAGATGAGCATCAAACCCCATTAGAAACCAATTAAGGACGCTTTCATTTCTATAAATGGTTTGAGTGACCTGAAACATGTTTTTACATACTTTTCTCAATATTTATGAAGTAGACATCGCAATCAGAAGTATTAAGGGTCAGTATGGCAGTATTTGATTTTAATTTAACCTCAAAAACACATAAAAGACAAAAAAATTGGTCATTATAACAGGTCAACGAAACAGCAGCTAGCTAGAAATACAAATATAATAAAAAAAAAACACAATAAAGTTCCTTACTTATTAAGCAAGATTCTTAGACTATTGTAACTTTATGCTACCTGTGCTCGTTATTTATGCATACACATCCCTAACAGACACGTATTTAGACTAATCTGCAACTGTGGAAAAAACAAACAAACAATAAATCAGGCAACTCACCAGGGGAAAGCAATAGGACATATAAGCCCAAAGAACTTTTCTGCCCGCAAAACATGGATACAGGAGAAGAATCAAAAGACAACACATAGACCTGCTTTTTATAATGGCACTAAGACCTCATTTACACTGCAGGTCTTGATGCCCAATTCTGATTTGTTGCCTACATCCGATTTTTAGTTGTCCATTACATGTTCTTTCAATTGTGACCCATATCCAGTTCATCTGTTTAGACTTGCCATACTACCTGAAACATTCATGCCCCCACATGTGCTTACTCTTGAGAATACTGTGACCTATGCTGACAAAACAAGTCACAAAGAGCAATATAAAAAAAGGCATTTTCCATTAAAAGACCTTCAAAATGATTTATGATTTGTTGGTATCGGACAAAAAATTACTCAGCCACATCCATTTGAAGTCAATATAGTGAAGTCCTCCATTTTTACTTATTATTAATTACTATATTAATAATCGCAATACAGCTATTGTTTATTTTATCTTTGCTATTATAAATAAGAATTTTAATGAAGCTAACTGCACTAGCAATGAATCACTGATTTACATAATTTTTGCAGTTTGTTGATTAAAGACTTTAAATTGTGAGGACGTTTTATTTATCTGTCCC
Organism: Carassius carassius; assembly: GCF_963082965.1. Taxonomy (NCBI): domain Eukaryota; kingdom Metazoa; phylum Chordata; class Actinopteri; order Cypriniformes; family Cyprinidae; genus Carassius; species Carassius carassius. Next base: position 32,386,405 of record NC_081776.1, read on the forward strand.
TTCATTTTACTTCCATTGTTTTAGGTAAAATGTTATGTTTTATTTATTCTCTTTTTATTTTTAATTAGATAATAGGAATGAATTAATACAAATGTATTCACATTTTTATTAAAATGGAAAATATTATAAAAACGAAACTAAAATAATATTAATAAAATAACCATGATATAATTAATACTTTTGTTGATATTATTAATTATTATATTGTTGATATTATTAATACTAATATTAACCCTCTGGAGTCGATTAACGCATATACACATTCTGAGTCATTTTCTCCTGATAACCCCGAAAAGAACTTAAATTACACTTTCAGTTTTGATCGTACAGATAAGAGCAATACATCAATCAAATCTGTAAAGGGTCTACTTTTTTTGTATACAGATATAAGAACAACAAAACTTTGTGCACTTATAAAATAAAGATAACAAACAAGGTGTGCTGTCTGCAGCCTTTGTCTGCGCTGATCTTCATTTACAAACACGTCATTTAAATGAACTTTAACTCTGTGAATACTCAACGAAAATACATGAGAGAGATATCTATAGAAAGCCTGACATGTCTACTTTTAAACTAAACAAGTGCTACTGAAAACAGATATTCTAGTAATCCATATAAAAACAACGTGATGTCAGTTTTTCACGTCTCCTTTCATTATCTTCTAATGTGAGCACCCCCCCGCGCTGAACGCTCTATTCCGATTCTAATTTTTCACTGAAGCGTGCGGCTTGAGTACACCCACACAAAAGAAGACAACGCAGCGAGACTGTTCTTCAAGTTTTTTTATTTTACTGTTTGCTTCGTGATGAGAGGAATAAGACATAAATCATCCCAAAAAGATGTGAAGTGGTTGAGGATTTGAGATTTGGATTTCCTCAGAAAAAAAGGATGAATTGCTTTATTCAGCAGAAATCATAAACACGAGTAAGTATCTTTTTATTTATATATATACTTGTACTAGTTTTCACATAACGTGTAAACATTTTACAAGTTAGACTTTTTCCAAACTATAATTCCTGACTAAATGTATAATCAAGTGAAATATTATAAAGTTTTAATAACAATATACTATAATATACAATTCAAAAGCTTGATGTAAATAATATAAATGAAACAAAAAATTTAACTGTAACAAATGTAACAATGCTGTTCTTTCAATTTATCCCCCTAAAAAACCTGAAAAAATATTCTCAGCTCTTTTCAACATTAATAATAATTATAATAATAATAACAATAAATGTTTTTTTGTAGAAAATAAGATTGTTAAAAGGATTTCTAAAGGATTGTGTGACTGGAGTAATGATGCAAAAAATTCAGTTTGAAAGTAAGCTTTGATTGTTCCTAATAAACTGTTTAACTGCACTCGCAAGTGGATATTAAATTATGTTGTGGGATAATTAAATATATTCTAAATAAACTACAAACATAAAATTAGTACAAAAATTAGTAAAAGAGTACTAACCAGCCACATCTGCCCCGCATTAAGGATCCAATCAAGGCACTATAAAACACCCACCATAACGTCAGTTCTCTGTCAAGCGTCCAACAGGAACAGTCTCTTCGCACTTGCCTCCTGACATCTCACTGTTTACCAGACGTAACGTATACTTACCCCTGTGTAACACTAACCTGTGTCCTTGTTCTGCTGCCCTCAGGACCACGGATCACCGTATTGTTACCAGTGATTCAACTGTCTCTGTAGTCTCCTGCGTATATCCCGAGCTGGTACTGTCTTCGGCCTCTGTGAAGGAAGAGAAAATACGTGAGCAATCTGTGACTGTGGCTTTGACACTCCTGAATCAAACGTGCTCACCTGTCTACTATTCCCATCCCCTGTGTTATCATACTGCTCGCACTTGAAGACACGAAGCACTCACCTAGCACTAGAAGACGAAGTATTCACTGAGCACTTGCATACCTAAATAAAGACACTGAACTGAATTCACATACCTCTGTCTCCTGTGTATATCCTGACAGAAGGCTTGACCAACACCGAAACGGTGAATTCTGCGCAGCCGGAGGACAGCGCTTCGGCTAATCCCGCTTCCTTGTTGGTGTATATGGCAAGTTCAGCCTCATGACTAGCGCCCTTCTCCGGTCGGGAGGAAGATTGCAATGGTTTTTTACTACAATGTTCACTTGCACTTGAGCAGCACGCACACCAATACCCTACGGAGAGATAGAAAATCTCGTTCATCCTACAGCAACTGTCCGGACCAGCCCTGAGATAGGCGGAAGCACTATGGTTTCAGGAATCCACAATCACCTCCTCCTTACAGAATTTCATCGCTTATTTCAAGGAAGTGTTTGGGTGACCGATGGGGGATTCTTTGGTCAGTGATCAGCTCTTAAACCTGCGACAAGGTAAAAAGACCGTCTCAGAGTATTCCCTTGAATTTCATACTTTGGTTGCAATGAGTGGATGGAATGAAAAGGCTCTTCTAACAGTGTATCGACGAGGTTTAAACCCTATACTCCGACGAGGTTTAAACCCTATACTCCGACTCCAACTCGCCATATATGATGACAATCTGGGGTTAGACAAATTCATGCAACCTATGCCATTAGTTCTCCAAGATATTGTCTCCAGCAGAGAGAAACTATGATATTGGCAACAGAAAATTCCTTGCAGTAAAACTGGCACTTGAAGAGTGGAGACACTGGTTGGAGGGGGCCAGGCAACCATTTCTCATGCTAACTGATCACAAAAACCTTAAATATCTGAAAGAGGCCAAGAGACTCAATCCTCGTCAGGCCAGGTGGGCCCTATTCTTTCCCAATTCCACTTCCAGATAGCTTATCGTCCCAGATCCAAGAATACCTGAGCTGATACTCTGTCCCGCCTCCACGCCCTTTAGGAAATCCCTGAGGAACCAGAACCCATCTTGCCCACCAGGTTATTTGTTAATCCCATTCAGTGGGACTTAGATGAAATGCTCCGCGAACAAGCACAACAACAACCCATCCCACCTGCATGCCCACCTGGGAAGGTGTACGTATCCTAAGACCATCGTAGAACACTTATCTTCCATGCACACTCCTCCATAGGAACAGGTCATCCAGGGGTAAATAAAAATCTTGCTTTACTGCAGCGCAAGTACTGGTGGCCAGGAATGCAAGAGGACGTCCAGGAATTCATCCGGGGGTGCGTCCTCTGTGCCATGACCAAAGTCCCGTGACAGCTACCGACAGGGAAATTAATCCCCTTGCCGGTTCCACATCGCCCTTGGTCCCACATCGGGGTAGATTTTGTCACAGACCTCCCCATTTCCGATGGTAAAACTTGTATCCTAGTAGCCATAGAAATTTTTTCTAAAGCCTGCAAATTAAGTCCTTTACGAGCTTTACCCACAGCCTTTCCTATTCGAGGATGTGTTTCGGAACTTTGGAATTCCAGACGACATCGTGTCGGATCAAGGACCCCAATTCATCTCAAGGGTATGGCGGGCATTCTTCTCACTCCTTAATGTCACTGTAAGTCTCACTTCCGGCTATCACCCCCAGACCAATGGGCAGACAGAATGCAAGATTCAAGATGTCAGTCGCTTCCTTCGAACCTTTTGCATGGAAAACCAAAACCTCTGGAACTGGTACATAATCTGGGCAGAATATGCACAAAATTGACTCCAACAGTCATCCACCAACCTAACCCCTTTCCAATGTGTCATAGGCTATCATCCTCCTCTGTTCCCCTGGTCCGGTGAGCCATCTGAAGTCCTTGCAGTTAACACCTGGTTCCAGAGTAGTTAGAGGGTATGGAACCAGGCCCACCATCATCTCCAGCAGGCCGTAAATCATCACCAACACTTTGCCGATACTCATCGAAGACAGAACCCCACATACCAACCTGGACAACTGGTTTGGCTCTCAACTCCAGACATCCGACTAAGACAACCTTGCAAAAAACTAAGCCCTAAGTATATAGGACCTTTTCCAGTGGAGCGGCAAATAAACCCTGTCACACCGCCTCCGCTTACCCGCTTAATACCAGATACACCCCACCTTTCACGTTTCCCTGTTAAAACCCCATCACATTCCTGTTTCTGTTCCCTCTGCAGACCGGGTCCCCGACGACAACCCCGCGTTACCACCCATTGACGCTGAACCCATCTACACAGTAAGAGAGATTCTAGACTCCCGACGTCGTGGTGGGCAACTAGAATATTTAGTAGAATGGGAGGATTATGGACCAGAAGAAAGATGTTGGGTACCTCGTCAAGATATCTTTGATCCAAATCTGCTCACAGAGTTCCATGCCCAGCATCCGAAAAAACCCGCTCCGCGACCCAGAGGCAGGCCCCACGGCGTCGGAGAGCTAGGTCTGCTGGCACAGACCCTGGAGGGGGGGTAGTGTCAGGGATCTGGAAAGCCCGGTTCCAACCAATCCACAATGCTCACGTTACCCTGAGTACTAACCAGCCACACCTGCCCTGCATCAAAGATCCAATCAAGGCACCATAAAACACTCACCATAATGTCAATTCTCCGTCAGGCCTCCAACAGGACCAGTCTCTTCGCACTTGCCACCTGACACCTCACTGTTTACCAGACATAACGTATACTTACCCTTGTATAACACTAACCTGTGTCCTTGTTCTGCTTCCTTCAGGTCCACGGATCACCGTATTGTTACCAGTGATTTGACGGTCTCTGTAGTCTCCTGCGTATATCCCGAGCTGGTACTGTCTTCGGCCTCTATGAAGAAAGAGAACATACGTGAGCGATCTGTTACTGTGGCTTTGATACTCCTGAATCAAACGTGCTCACCTGTCTACTATCCCATCCCTTGTGTTTATCATACTGCTCGCACTTTAAGACACAAAACACTCACCGAGCACTAGAAGATGAAGTATTCACCGAGCACTTGCATACCTAAATAAAGACACTGTACTGAATTCACCTACCTCTGTCTCCTGTGTATATCCTGACAGATAGTTGACGCCTACTCGCATGTGACTTTTACCAACAAAAAGTGTCTTAGAAAATGTAAATCACGCATAACATTTTTTTTTTCAAAAACACAATCATGTACATACATGCTGCTCACATATTATTATTATAGCCAAGTTTTTGCTGATTACAATGAGTGTGTATAAGAAACTGGAAAAAAGCACAAATGTCAGGCCATGACAAAACTTATCCAGGCTTCAAAAATACCCTTAGACTCCAGAGGGTTAACAAAACTAATAAAAATGCTGATTTTTTTTTTATTCATAGACAGATATATAGGCTATATTTTTCTGTATGTCATGGATAGGAGTAGTTATCTTTCCTGTTTAAAAATTACAGAATAACAAAGGAGGCTACATGTATTACATATTGAAATGCGTTATGTTTTATTAGCAAATTATTAATCATTGAGTTTTTTTATCCACAATGTATCATACAAAACATTATACAGCATTTTCTATATCAAAGTTTGAATAAAACAACATGATTGGAGCTGTTTTCTTGGTTGTGTTTGTTGTTTACCATTTACATGTAAATGTTGTACGTTGGTAATTTATAAACAAAATGTATTTAAAAAAATGTAGCTTTGGAGCCAATGCTCGGAACGGTTCTAGTGTGAATAGATCTCACGTCTACAACTGCAGTGACGATGTAGTTAGGTTGATGTGAAGCTGACACAAAGCTCAAGCTTGCAGACCAAAATGATTACATATGTTACCAATCTTAGAAAGTGCTAAACTAAAATTTGATGTGGTCACATTTGTGTGAGTGCATGGTCCGTTCTTCTCTGCTCCATAAAGCGCACACTGCAGAGGCGCAGCACAGTGCAACATCAGATTTTACTGATTACATGAAGAGACTAAGAGAGGTGCTTTCAGTGTGTGCGCTTCGGGTGTATAGCCTGGTTTATACTTGCCATGTCAGCAGAAGTGCAAAGGTGCACATGGCAAAATGATGTGAATGCTCAGGAAACAACGGTGGATGAAGGATTAGATTTTCAGGCGAAATGTAAATGTTAATTAAAAGAGGCAAAAAAATGCAAGCACTGTCACTGACAGGGAAATTGGTTAAACTTTATTTTCATTTTGAAAAGCCTGTTGTCTTTGAAAAACATCAGCATGCATTGACTAATCCCATGTTGAAGCAAAAAAGTGCGACCAAATCGTGCTGGTGCAAGCAACTTAGAAAATTAGTCACAGCAGTGTGACCAGTAGGAAGATGAGTCTAGAGCCCAGTTTATGCTTGAAATAACATACTCAACATACTTGAATTTATCCAGTGAGCAATTTGGATCCTCATGTTTTTCATAGAGCAGCTTGACTCCTGAATCCCCTGGGTGATTGTAGCTCAGATCCAGCTCTCTCAGATGTGAGGGGTTTGAACTCCGAGCTGAAGACACATAACCACAGCCTTCTTCTGTCACCATACAGCCAGACAATCTACAATCCACAACAATGGTCCGCATGATGTTTGAAATTCAGACAATCCAATGTTTTGTTGATACACCAAGAAAGGCACATGGCAAGTCTGCTGTTTCTTTTTAGTTATCAGAAATACTCTTACTTGTCTTATAATTTCATGCAAGACTTCTGTTGAGTTCACTGATATAACCAATTTTTTAATGGATTTTTTAGAGGGTATAACATGATTTGCAATGTGGTTTGTTTGTAGCCTTTGGGTTTTGTACTTGTAAAATGCATTTTGTAATCAAAATTGTCACAGGTGTTTCTATTCACGTGAACATCAGTGATGACCTTGTGTGAAAAAGTTAAAGGGTTAGTTCAGCCAAAAATGAGAATTATGTCAATAATGACTCAACCTCATGTCGTTCCAAACCCGTAAGACCTCTGTTCATCTTCAGAGCACAGTTCAAGATATTTTAGATTTAGTGCGAGAGCTTTCTGTTCCTCCATTAAAAATGTATGTACGGTATACTGTCCATGTCCAGAAAGGTAATAAAAACATCATCAAAGTAGTCCATGTGACATCAGAGGGTCAGTTAGAATTTGTTGAAGAATCAAAAATACATTTTGGTCCAAAAATAACAAAAATGATGACTTTATTCAGTATTGTCTTCTGGGTCTTTTGTGAGCGCGTTCACGATGCTGCTGATGTACGACGCTGCTGACGTATTTTCTGGTGTTTTTTCCCAATAACAAAGATAACACATCAGCAGCATAATACGTCAACAGCGTCACTGCAGTGTTGTGAACGCACTCAGACCCAGAAGAGAAGACAATGGAGGGACAGAAAGCTCTCGTACTAAATCTGAAATATCTTTAACTGTGTTCTGAAGATGAACAGAGGTCTTATGGGTTTGGAACAACATGAGGGCGAGTTATTAATGACTTAATTTTCATTTTTACACATATCAAGATTAACTCTCCTAATAACATTCCCTTTGTCACTTTTTTGTTGTTTTAGTTGACAGAATCAGATTTTTGCCAAACATTTGATACCTTTTCAATAAAGTAATAAAAATATAAATTAAACAAAAAAATAGTTTCAGGCAAAAAAGTGATACAATTTTAAAATATTTTGCATCATTTGCTAACTGTTTTCTCTCATTCCTTTTGCTGATCTGAACTTACAAATGCATTGCCAATGTTTTTATTTTCTTGTCAAGTCATGGCAAGGGTGAAGCAGATGGGATGGGGTGTGCACTGAAGAGAACAGCTGAAACATAATTTTGCAAGAGTAAGGACATTCCTGATGCACAGAGATTCTTTCTCTGTGTCCTTGTCTTATTTATGAGTTTATTACGTACAAGCCTCATTCATATTAATGTGTCCATATTAGGACATCCTAAGACTAGGATAGACTAGGATCGACCCTAAGACTTAGTTCAAAGCTATTTGACTGGTTAGGCTGGTTCAAGCTGTGTGTTTTTTTTTTTTTTTTGCAGGTTAAGCAGAAATAGAGACACATGCACCATTCAAAAGTTTTAACTGTACATTGTTTCATGTTTTTTAAAGAATTGTCTTCTGCTCACCAAATCTGCTTTTATTTAATCCAAAATACAGAACATTTTAAAGAATAAGTATTTTTACTATTAAAAAGCAGCTTTCTGTTTGAATATATTTTAAAATGTAATTGAGTCCTGTGACTTTAATACAGCATCATCACTCCAGTCTTCAGTGTCATATGATCCTACAAAAAATATTCTAATATGCTGATTTGCTGTTCAATAAACATTTATTGTTATTATTATTATATTTTAAAGAGTTTAGTACATTTTTCAGGATTCTTAAATGAATAGAAAGGTAAGCATTTATCTGAAATAAACAGCTTTTGTAGCATTATACATTCTAACATAGCTTGGAGTCAGTATAATTTTATACTTATTTATTTTGTTTTGGGGGAAGAAATTATAGAAATTAAAACATTTATTTAGTAAAAATGCTTTCAATTTATCAAAGGTGATGATAAAGACATGTATAATGATAAAGACTTATATTTCAGATTAATGCCGTTTTTCTGAATTTTCTATTCATTAAAGAAATTATATTACATTTTAAAATATATTTAAGTGATTTAAATAGAAATCAGTTGTTTCAAATAGTAAAAATGTTTCACAATATTACTGCTTTTGCTGTATTTTACTGCTTTTGTCTCACAATATTACTGCTTTTGTCTCCTGCCTGCGGGTGTCGCTGTTGGACAGTGTTTTCTCTACTTCCTGTTGGCCTTCTGTAGCAAATTGTAGCTCCGTGTAGCTGTTTTTATTTTATTTTTTTCTCTAGAATCTTTATCTTACTATCACTCTCTGTTTTTAAAGTGATAAAATATAACTTAATTCACACCATATTTCTGATATTATCGATCAATCTTATCAGATTAACTTTGATCGTTCACTTTTATTTTATTTCCGTGAGTGCAGTACACCTGCAAAGCGTTAGCACTCATTAGCTTGTCATTCACGTTTTCATTCGAACCTATCGCTGTTTTCTTTTTTCTCCTCTCCCTCGCTCCAGTTTTTCACAAGTTCATCAAACAACCGCAGTAAGAATTTTCATCAAGCACGGTGAGTAATGGCTTCTCCTATCATTGTTTCTTGCACCTCTTGCCACATGTACAGTTTATCTATCTCTGTCGCTGATGAGGGATTCACATGTGATAAATGCAGGGAAATAGTTAGGCTGACAGAGAAGATTTCAGAATTAGAGACACGCATCCAAACTTTAATTGAGGACAGTAAGAATGTTAGGGCTCTAGATACGGCTTTGGATGCGTCTAGCTCAGGGATTCCTGTACATTGTTCGGTTCCGGAAACAGAGCCCCAGCAGCAGGGCAACTGGGTGACGGTGAGGCAGCGTAGTCGTGGGTCAAAACACCGCTCTTCTGTTCCGATCAAAACATTAAACAGGTTCTCCCCACTCAGTGATGCACCCACTGAGAAACCTGATGAAAGTGCTCTAGTTATTGGTGATTCTATTGTACGGAACGTGAATATAGAGACACCAGCCACCATAGTCAAATGTTTACCGGGAGCCAGAGCGCCTGACATCTTGGCAAATTTAAAAGTGCTGGCTAATGCTAAACGTAAATACAGTAAGATTGTTATTCATGCCGGCGCTAATGATGTTCGACTTCGCCAGTCGGAGATCACTAAAAATAACATTAAAGAGGTGTGTGAACTTGCAAGCACGATGTCAGACACTGTAATATGCTCTGGTCCCCTCCCTGCTTACCGTGGTAATGAGATGCATAGCAGATTGTCATCACTCAATGGCTGGATGTCTAAGTGGTGCCCACAGAATAACATAGGTTTCATAGACAATTGGACGAGCTTTTGGGGCAGACCTGACCTGTTTAAAAGAGATGGTCTTCATCCCTCCTGGGGTGGCGCCACTCTTCTCTCTAGAAATATGGCAAATAGTCTTAGTGTTTATACTTGACTAACTGGGGCCCAGGTCAGGAAGCAGACAGACTGGCTAAACCGACCGTCTGCTAGCTGCCTCCCGTCACAGAGGTCAGTTAATTCTCAGCACATAGAGACTCTTTCACCTAGATATCACACTATAGAGACTGTGTCTGTTCCCCGAACTAGAAAAAACAAAAAACTTCCAAACCAAGTTAAGATTAACAATTTAATTGAGGTTCAACAAATAAAAAACAGAAGCAATATGGATAAACAAATGATAAAGCTTGGCTTATTGAATATCAGATCCCTTTCTACGAAAACACTTTTTGTAAATAATATGATCACTGATCATAATATAGATGTACTCTGTTTGACAGAAACCTGGCTAAAACCTGATGATTACATTATTTTAAATGAGTCCACCCCCCAAGATTACTGTTATAAACATGAGCTGCGTCTAAAAGGCAAAGGTGGAGGTGTTGCTTCAATTTATAACAACGTTTTCAGGATTTCTCAGAGGGCAGGCTACAAGTATAACTTGTTTGAAGTAATGGTACTTCATATAACATTATCCAAAGAAACAAATGTTAATGATAAATCCCCTGTTATGTTTGTACTGGCTACTGTATACAGGCCACCAGGGCACCATACAGACTTTATTAAAGAGTTTGGTGATTTTACATCCGAGTTAGTTCTGGCTGCAGATAAAGTTTTAATAGTTGGTGATTTTAATATCCATGTTGATAATGAAAACGATGCATTGGGATCAGCATTTATAGACATTCTGAACTCTATTTGTGTTAGACAACACGTTTCAGGACCTACTCATTGTCGAAATCATACTCTAGATTTAATACTGTCACATGGAATTGATGTTGATGGTGTTGAAATTATTCAGCCAAGTGATGATATCTCAGATCATTATTTAGTTCTTTGCAAAATTCATATAGCCAAAATTGTAAATTCTACTTCTTGTTACAAGTATGGAAGAACCATCACTTCTAACACAAAAGACTGCTTTTTAAGTTATCTTCCTGATGTATCCAAATTCCTTAGCATATCCAAAACCTCAGAACAACTTGATGATGTAACAGAAACTATGGACTCTCTCTTTTTTAGCAATGTAAATAAAGTTGCTCCTTTATGCTTAAGGAAGGTTAAGGAAAACAGTTTGACACCATGGTATAATGAGCATACTCGCACCCTAAAGAGAGCAGCCCGAAAAATGGAGCGCAGCTGGAGGAAAACAAAACTAGAGGTATTTCGTATTGCTTGGCGGGAAAGTAACATATCCTACAGAAAAGCATTAAAAACTGCTAGATCCGATTACTTTTCTTCTCTTTTAGAAGAAAACAAACATAACCCCAGGTATTTATTCAATACAGTGGCTAAATTAACGAAAAATAAAGCCTCAACAAGTGTTGACATTTCCCAACACCACAGCAGTAATGAGTTTATGAACTACTTTACTTCTAAAATCGATACTATTAGAGATAAAATTGCAACCATTCAGCCGTCAGCTACAGTATCACATTAGACAGTGCACTATAGACCCCCTGAGGAACAGTTCCACTCATTCTCTACCATAGGAGAGGAAGAATTGTATAAACTTGTTAAATCATCTAAACCAACAACATGTATGTTAGACCCTATACCATCTAAGCTCCTGAAAGAGGTGCTTCCAGAAGTCATAGATCCTCTTCTGACTATTATTAATTCCTCATTGTCATTAGGACATGTCCCCAAAACCTTCAAACTGGCTGTTATTAAGCCTCTCATCAAAAAACCACAACTTGACCCCAAAGAACTAGTTAATTATAGACCAATCTCGAATCTCCCTTTTCTGTCCAAGATACTAGAAAGGGTGGTATCCACACAATTATATTCCTTCTTAGAGAAAAATGGTATATGTGAGGATTTCCAGTCAGGATTTAGACCGTATCATAGTACTGAGACTGCTCTTCTTAGAGTTACAAATGATCTGCTCTTATCATCTGATCGTGGTTGTATCTCTCTATTAGTTTTATTGGATCTTAGTGCTGCGTTTGACACAATTGACCACCACATTCTTTTGCATAGACTTGAATACTTTGTTGGCATCAGTGGAAGTGCATTAGCATGGTTTAAATCGTACTTATATGACCGCCATCAGTTCGTAGCAGTGAATGAAGATGTATCCTATCGATCACAAGTGCAGTATGGAGTACCTCAAGGCTCAGTACTAGGGCCGCTACTCTTCACGCTTTATATGTTACCCTTGGGAGATATCATCAGGAAACATGGTGTTAGCTTTCACTGTTATGCTGATGATACTCAGCTCTATATTTCTTCACAGCCCGGTGAAACACACCAATTTGAAAAACTAATGGATTGCATAGTCAATATAAAAAACAGGATGACAGGAATTCTGAAAAAACAGAGGTGTTAATTATAGGACCTAAAAACTCCGCTTGTAATAACCTAGAACACTGTCTAAGACTTGATGGTTGCTCTGTCAATTCTTCGTCATCAGTTAGGAACCTAGGTGTGCTACTTGATTGCAATCTTTCCTTAGAAAGCCACATTTCTAGCATTTGTAAAACTGCATTTTTCCATCTCAAAAATATATCTAAATTACGGCCTATGCTCTCAATGTCAAATGCAGAAATGTTAATCCATGCATTTATGACCTCAAGGTTAGATTATTGTAATGCTTTATTGGGTGGTTGTTCTGCACGCTTAGTAAACAAACTACAGCTAGTCCAAAATGCAGCAGCAAGAGTTCTTACTAGAACCAGGAAGTATGACCATATTAGCCCGGTCCTGTCAACACTGCACTGGCTCCCTATCAAGCATCGCATAGATTTTAAAATATTGCTTATTACTTATAAAGCCCTGAATGGTTTAGCACATCAGTATTTGAATGAGCTCCTTTTACATTATAATCCTCTACGTCCGCTACATTCTCAAAACTCAGGCAATTTGATAATACCTAGAATATCAAAATCAACTGCAGGCGGCAGATCCTTTTCCTATTTGGCGCCCAAACTCTGGAATAACCTACCTAACATTGTTCGGGAGGCAGACACACTCTTGCAGTTTAAATCTAGATTAAAGACCCATCTCTTTAACCTGGCATACACATAACACACTAATATGCTTTTATTATCCAAATCCGTTAAAGGATTTTTAGGCTGCATTAATTAGGTAAACCGGAACCGGAAACACTTCCCATAACAACCTATGTACTTGCTACATCATTAGAAGAATGGCATCTACGCTAATATTTGGCTGTTTCTCTCTTGTTCAGAGGTCACTGTGGCCACCAGATCCAGTCTGTGTCCAGATCAGAGGGTCACTGCAGTCACCCGGATCCAGTACGTATCCAGACCAGATGGTGGATCAGCACCTAGAAAGGACCTCTACATCCCTGAAAGACAGCGGAGACCAGGACAACTAGAGCCCCAGATACAGATCCCCTGTAAAGACCTTGTCTCAGAGGACCACCAGGACAAGCCCACAGGAAACAGATGATTCTTCTGCACAATCTGACTTTGCTGCAGCCTGGAATTGAACTACTGGTTTCGTCTGGTCAGAGGAGAACTGGCCCCCCAACTGAGTCTGGTTTCTCCCAAGGTTTTTTCTCCATTCTGTCACCGATGGAGTTTCGGTTCCTTGCCGCTGTCGCCTCTGGCTTGCTTAGTTGGGGACACTTCATCTACAGCGATATCGTTGACTTGATTGCAAATAAATGCACAGACACTATTTAACTGAACAGAGATGACATAACTGAATCCAATGATGAACTGCCTTTAACTATCATTTTGCATTATTGACACTGTTTTCCTAATGAATGTTGTTCAGTTGCTTTGACGCAATGTATTTTGTTTAAAGCGCTATATAAATAAAGGTGACATTGACATTGACATTGACATGTCTCTTCGTTGAGTATTCACTGAGTTACAGTTCATTTTAATGACGTGTTTGTAAATGAAGATCAGCGCAGACAAGGCTGCAGACAGCACACCTTGTTTGTTATCTTTATTTTATAAGTGCACACAGTTTTATTGTTATTATGTCTGTATCCAAAAAAAAGTAGACCCTTTACAGATTTGATTGATGTATTGCTCTTATCTGTACGATTAAAACTGAAGGTGTAATTTAAGTAATTTTCGGGTATATCAGCAGAAAATGACTCAAAACGCGTATATGCGTTAATCGACTCCAGAGGGTTTTAAAAGGCTGTCGTGACTTTTTTTCCTTCCAGTATTCATAAGCTGTATCACGCTGTCAAATTATATTTCATTTGGCACACATCAACAGCTCAAAAACACCTGAAATCTGCTCTTGTTGTGTTCTAATGGGTGCAGTGTTCGAATTGAGGGGGGGCTGGGGGGGTCCGGGACCCCCCATAAGCATCAAGGGACCCCCCATAAGGCCCAAAAAAATGACCTTGGGGGGTCCCCTGGTTTTTCATTAAAACTAAAATAGAAACAATATTTGACATAGCCCTATCTATCTATTTTTTACCAAAGTATTGCGCTGCCGCTCCATAGACTGTAAAAAGTGCCGCTCCCATAAAAAGCTACTTCAAATTAGATGTGCATCTGAAAATACGCTCAAGTGCGCCACACGCTGTTTTCTGAAGGAATTTACAGACTGCGGGCGCGACGTCGCTGTGTGATTGGCTGACAGAGTGATCCTTCGTCATTATTTTACCTCACGATAACGGTAAGATAATATTTCTTTGTTTTATGATTGTTTGGTACACCTAATTTATTGCTACTGAATAAGTGTTTATCTTAGAATCAGAGAGTCACTTATAATCTTGGTCTGTCAATAGTTGTTTTTTTTTATCTTATGATGCTAGCTCACTATCGGCTTGTTAGTTGTAATTAGCCATCTAACGTAATTCTGAGAAAAATAGAATCTTGTTTGGAGCTAGCATTGCACCCATTCTGAATTAAACAAATCATTTTAAATCTAGTAACCTTAACTGCTCAAAAACAGTGTTAATTTAATTAAGGACATTATTACTGATGAAAATGTTCATCAGGTGAAGGCTTTTTTTGTGTCAACGATGATAAAGCAGGGTTGCTAACTCTCACGAATTGTGCGTGAGACACACATGCATTGATTATTACGCCGAAGACAAACATGCAGATCAACCGTTTTTGTTATGAATTGTATCCTATTTTCCATTATTATGTATAGCCTAATACAATTAGTGTAGTATTTAAGGTTAAGTGGAGAAAAGGATTTTAAATTCAATGCAAAGAGGCAAATTAAAGTCATTTTGTGGCCAGAAAAATAATAATTTCCATTTGCAATGCCATTGTTTACCCACTCTAATAAATATACATACTCTAGTTGCTCAAAAGAGTATTGCAGGTCATAACTGCTTACTTATTTTTAGGTTTTGCATTTAAATAAATATTTAGACATGATCAAACACTAGATTATACATTTTAAAAAGATACTCGTATAAGCACACACAAGTGAATATTAATTAATGCAAGAAAATACTGAGTTTAACCCAAGAAAAGTAAGTACAGTAGGCCTATTCATGTGAATTGATAGTGAATCAAGAGATCAAAATTGATTAATGGTCATCAGCATCGTAATCGTATCAAATTATTTCTATTTTTTCCCTCTTGTAGAAACACTATTGTGACAAAACATATATTTAAACATATACTCTCATTCACCACTAAAGAAGTTTACCCAACTATGACAACTTCTGCTTGAAAATATGAAAGGGTTATGTAACTACATTCAAGATAAATTAGTTTTTTTAATGAAATAAAATGCCTACATGTGCACTGTTCAAAGTATATCACCATTAATAACCTTAATAAGTAGCATGAATAACATGGAGTGCTTTCTTAAATATATTCACAGTAACGACAACAAATATAATATTACAACTTACATCTTACATTATTTTCTCAGATATGGACAAGGGAAAGAAGAGAAGAGCCATCTTGTTATTTCATAGATTTTTATTTAATTTTACATAGTAAATGCTCAGCTGCAAAAACATGTTATGAAACACACAAAGTAAATTAAATTCACAAGTAAAGTAAAGTAAATTATATTATTATATGAAATAAATAAATACAAATATGTATATTATTAGTTGTTTTTTTGGGGGGGGGGGGGGGGGCGGGGGGTTGGGGGACCCCCCAAGAGCTTTGACTCAATTCGAACACTGAATGGGTGGATTAGTGCATTCGCTGTGATATTATTTTTGGAAGCTCTTAAAAAATATAAAAATGCTTTTATTCTGAGCTCGTAGTGATAACTGGGCTGGCTGATGAAGCGCTCATTTCTCTCTCATCTTTCTCTCAGTTCTTTGGCCAGAGACATCATTTATTAATGAGATCTGACCCGATAATAATAACATATGTTGGTTTAGCTTGTCAGTGTGAATGAAATGTGTATTTATTTGTCCGATCTCGCCCCGAAACGCGGCTGTCATGTGACTTTTTTTTTCCTTTGCGATGTCAAATATTGCATTTTGCACACATACACGGCTCAAACAACCCTGGATTTTGCTCTTGTTGTGTTCTAATGGGTGTATTGTGTGCATTCGGAGTATATATTTTATTTTAAGAAGCTCTTAAAAAAATATAAATTACTTTACCACAGGGAACTACACTAACTTTTTCCACTGGTGGCTCTTGTGCTAATAACTTTTTCAGTTACTGGCGCATAACATGATTTGGTCGCACAAATTATTTATAGTAATTATTGGATAATAATGAACAATAATGAAACTGTATTGCATACAGATGTGCTTTTTGTTTTACTTGTCATTTTTTAAAGTACATGCCTTGTTCTATTTCTTACAGTACACACAGTGCATTGCTCCGTCTTGTAGCTGGGGTTAGAGGGGCCCTGGTGCAGGTTGAAGTCCCTGGCGTAATCCTCGATAGCCCGATCTCCCTGGTGGACATTGAGGAACTTCCCTGCTGGACCCATGTTGCTGGCTGTATTCTGTCACGGCGCGGTAGGGCGCGCAGAGGAAGAAACAGGGTCTGGGTCCAAATGCAGGGAAATTATAACTTCTTTAATAAAAGAGAAAAAAAGGCCAACACGGCAAAACAAAAACAGAAGCAAATCACAGGAACAAGAACAGAAGAAGAGCAAAAAACACGATAAACCAACACAACTAACATTAGACAATACAGCCAGGCAGAGTGGTGGGTGAGACAAGAATATATACTAATGAACAAATGGGGGACAGCTGTGTGTGTGTAAGTGAGTTACAGGTGTGCAGAGTGAAGGTAAATGAGTCCAGGAGCAAGGGAGAAACACAGGTGAAGCAACTTAAACGATGATTAGGTGACAAGGTGGGCGGGGTCAGAAAAGGACAGGAGAGAGCACATGGCACCAAACAAACACAACACTCACAGAAGACTGTGACAGTTTAGATCTTCACAGTGAAAGGTAACACTTCCGAAATCTCTGTGTAAACCATAGACAGTATGTGTAAACAATGAGTGACGTTCATGCGCGAGAGATCACTTCCGGCGCTTTCCGCGACGCTTGCGCAGACTAAGCCAGAGCGCGAGCGCACGTCACATCAGGAAGCACTCACGCCCACAGATCAGTTGGACGTGGTTGTGTACAAGAGGTAAAAACTATATAAATACTGTTCGTTTTTTCTTGCACAAACCGCTCGTTTAGTGTCTTAGGTCATCAGTGTGTACTTACGATAGGGAATTGATTAACCCTCTGGAGTCTAAGGGTATTTTTGGGGCCTGGAGAAGTTTTGTCATGCCCTGACATTTGTGCTTTTTTCAGTTTCTTATAAATATCTAAATGGGTAAAGTCTAATCTCACTGTAATCAGCACAAACTGGGCTATAATAATATGTGAAATGCATGTATGTACATGATTGTGTTTTTGAGAAAAAAAATATTATGCGTGGTTAGTGAAAAACTAAAAATGTTAAATCACTTGAATAAGGCAAAAAAACACAAAGAACAATGGTTCCCTGGATTTTTGAGAACTGGAGCTTGTAGCCTAGAATTTTTCTTTCTAAATGATGTGAAAATCATCTTGTTTACTCACTCACAGAGAACAATATATTGATTTAAATTTTCTAAGACACTTTTTGTTGGTAAAAGTCATATGCGAGTAGGCGTCAACTACCATGAATATCATTGTGATTTACACCTGAGAAGACAAAGGCCTGCATAATGAGCTGCATAATGAGCTGCATAATGAGCTGCATAATGAGCCATTCAGTCATCTGTGCCACTGAGAGTGAGGAGTTACAAGAGAGAATGTGAGAACAAAATAAATCTATATAATTTTATGTTTGTAGTTTATTAAGAATATATTTAATTATCCCACAACATAATTTAATATCCACTTGGGGGAGCAGTTAAACAGTTTATTAGAAACAATCAAAGCTGACTTTCAAACAAATTGTTTGGCATCCTTACTCCAGTCACACAATCCTTCAGAAATCCTTTTAACAATCTTATTTTCTACAAAAAAAAAAAAAAACGTTTGTTGTTATTATTATCATCATTATTATTAATGTTGAAAAGAGCTGAGAATATTTTTCTGGGTTTTTAGGGGAGATAAATGGAAAGAAAAGCATTGTTTTTACATTTGTTACAGTTATGTATTTGTTACATTTATATTATTTACATCAAGCTTTCGAAGGGTATAGTGTTGTATATTGTTATTGAAACTTCATAATGTTTCACTTGATTATACATTTAGTCAGGAATTATAGTTTGGAAAAAGTCTAACTAGTAAAACGTTTACACGTTATGTGAAAACTAGTACAAGTATATAAATAAATAAAAAGAGACTTACTCATGTTTATGATCTCTGCTGAATAAAGTGCTTCATTCTTTTTTTCTGAGGAAATCCATTTCTCAAATCCTCAACCACATCACATCTTTTTGGGGTGAATTATGTGTTATTCAGTGTTCGAATTGAGGGGGGGCTGGGGGGGTCCGGGACCCCCCATAAGCATCAAGGGACCCCCCATAAGGCCCAAAAAAATGACCTTGGGGGGTCCCCTGGTTTTTCATTAAAACTAAAATAGAAACAATATTTGACATAGCCCTATCTATCTATTTTTTACCAAAGTATTGCGCTGCCGCTCCATAGACTGTAAAAAGTGCCGCTCCCATAAAAAGCTACTTCAAATTAGATGTGCATCTGAAAATACGCTCAAGTGCGCCACACGCTGTTTTCTGAAGGAATTTACAGACTGCGGGCGCGACGTCGCTGTGTGATTGGCTGACAGAGTGATCCTTCGTCATTATTTTACCTCACGATAACGGTAAGATAATATTTCTTTGTTTTATGATTGTTTGGTACACCTAATTTATTGCTACTGAATAAGTGTTTATCTTAGAATCAGAGAGTCACTTATAATCTTGGTCTGTCAATAGTTGTTTTTTTTTTATCTTATGATGCTAGCTCACTATCGGCTTGTTAGTTGTAATTAGCCATCTAACGTAATTCTGAGAAAAATAGAATCTTGTTTGGAGCTAGCATTGCACCCATTCTGAATTAAACAAATCATTTTAAATCTAGTAACCTTAACTGCTCAAAAACAGTGTTAATTTAATTAAGGACATTATTACTGATGAAAATGTTCATCAGGTGAAGGCTTTTTTTGTGTCAACGATGATAAAGCAGGGTTGCTAACTCTCACGAATTGTGCGTGAGACACACATGCATTGATTATTACGCCGAAGACAAACATGCAGATCAACCGTTTTTGTTATGAATTGTATCCTATTTTCCATTATTATGTATAGCCTAATACAATTAGTGTAGTATTTAAGGTTAAGTGGAGAAAAGGATTTTAAATTCAATGCAAAGAGGCAAATTAAAGTCATTTTGTGGCCAGAAAAATAATAATTTCCATTTGCAATGCCATTGTTTACCCACTCTAATAAATATACATACTCTAGTTGCTCAAAAGAGTATTGCAGGTCATAACTGCTTACTTATTTTTAGGTTTTGCATTTAAATAAATATTTAGACATGATCAAACACTAGATTATACATTTTAAAAAGATACTCGTATAAGCACACACAAGTGAATATTAATTAATGCAAGAAAATACTGAGTTTAACCCAAGAAAAGTAAGTACAGTAGGCCTATTCATGTGAATTGATAGTGAATCAAGAGATCAAAATTGATTAATGGTCATCAGCATCGTAATCGTATCAAATTATTTCTATTTTTTCCCTCTTGTAGAAACACTATTGTGACAAAACATATATTTAAACATATACTCTCATTCACCACTAAAGAAGTTTACCCAACTATGACAACTTCTGCTTGAAAATATGAAAGGGTTATGTAACTACATTCAAGATAAATTAGTTTTTTTAATGAAATAAAATGCCTACATGTGCACTGTTCAAAGTATATCACCATTAATAACCTTAATAAGTAGCATGAATAACATGGAGTGCTTTTTTAAATATATTCACAGTAACGACAACAAATATAATATTACAACTTACATCTTACATTATTTTCTCAGATATGGACAAGGGAAAGAAGAGAAGAGCCATCTTGTTATTTCATAGATTTTTATTTAATTTTACATAGTAAATGCTCAGCTGCAAAAACATGTTATGAAACACACAAAGTAAATTAAATTCACAAGTAAAGTAAATTATATTATTATATGAAATAAATAAATACAAATATGTATATTATTAGTTGTTTTTTTTTGGGGGGGGGGGGGGGGGGGGTTGGGGGACCCCCCAAGAGCTTTGACTCAATTCGAACACTGGTGTTATTCCTCTCATCGCGAAGCAAACAGTAAAATAAAAAAAACTTGAACAGTCTCGCTGCTTTTTGTTCTGTTGTGGGCGTATTCAAGCCGCGCGCTTCAGTTTGAATCTGAATAGAGCGTTCGGCGCGGGGGCGTGGTCACATTAGATATAATGAAGGGAGACATGAAAAACAGACATCGCGTTGTTTTCATATGGATTACTTTATCACAGAATATCTGTTTTCGGCGGCACTTGTTTAGTTTAAAAATAGACATGTCAAGCTTTCTATAGATATCTCTCTCATGTATTTTCGTTGAGTATTCACGGAGTTACAGTTCATTTAAATGACGTGTTTGTAAAAGAAGATCAGCGCAGACAAAGGCTGCAGACAGCACACCTTGTTTGTTATCTTTATTTTATAAGTGCACAAAGTTCTGTTGTTATTATGTGTGGATACAAAAAAAGTAGACCCTTTACAGATTCAATTGATGTATTGCTCTTATCTGTACGATTAAAACTGAAAGTGTAATTTAAGTTCTTTTCGGGGTTATCAGGAGAAAATGACTCAAAACGCGTATCCGCGTTAATCGACTTGATAGGGTTAATGTATTGATCGGAACAGAAGAGCGGTGTTTTGACCCACGACTACGCTGCCTCACCGTCACCCAGTTGCCCTGCTGCTGGGGCTCTGTTGCCGGAACCGAACAATGTACAGGAATCCCTGAGCTAGACGCATCCAAAGCTGTATCTAGAGCCCTAACATTCTTACTGTCCTCAATTAAAGTTTGGATGCGTGTCTCTAATTCTGAAATCTTCTCTGTCAGCCTAAATATTTCCCTGCATTTATCAATTGTGAATCCCTCATCTGCGACAGAGATAGATAAACTATACATGTGGCAAGAGGTGCAAGAAACAATGACAGGAGAAGCCATTACTCACCGTGCTTGATGAAATATTCTTACTGCGGTTGTTTGATGAACTTGTGAAAAACTGGAGCGAGGGAGAGGAGAGGAGAAAAGAAAAACAGCGATAGATTTGAATGAAAAACGCTAATGACAAGCTAACGAGTGCTAACGCTTTGCAGGTGTACTGCACTCACGGAAATAAAATAAAAGAACGATCAAAATTAATCTGATAAGATTGATCGATAATATCAGAAATATGGTGTGAATTAAGTTAAAACTCATCTGTTTAGCTGTGCATTTATTGAATGAGCACTGTGCTCATGATGTCCGAACTGATTGCACTGTATTTTACGTATTAACTTTAATTTATATAAAATAATTTTCTATTTTTAACTTTTAAATTCATTTTAAATAAGTTTTAAAATTGCTTGTTTTTATTTTTTTTATTATTTTTCTTCATGATTAATTTTCTTTCTTTTATGTGAAGCACTTTGAATTACCATTGTGTATGAAATGTGCTGTATAAATAAACTTGCCTTGCCTTGCCTTATAATTGCATCAGATTTCTGCATTTTGTTGGAAATCAGCACATAAGAGAATATATGTTAATGGAAACAACACGAAACATCAGTATTATAGCTCCGCTCACAGCACGCCTCCAGGAGCTCGGCTTTTTCCGGAAAGAATCGGAAAGCTGTATTTTTCTTTATAAATATGACAAAACTAAAGACTTTTTGGATATATGAAGGATGCAGTACTACTCTATAGGTACTCAAGATTAAAATGAGATTAGGTGAAACTGTGTATGTTATGTAACCTTTAACATGTTTTATAACAGATTCAAGGTAAATATAGCAGCAGTGTAGAAATGTTTAGTTTTAGTTTAGTTTATTTCAGACAGACAACTTAGGTTCAACACAATTGAGCTAATGTACAACAAACAGTCAGCAGAGGGAGAGGAGGAGCAGATGATCAGGTAAAGAAGATGCCATTCAATCAATAAAATAAAATAAGAAACAGTATAGAAAAACAGCAGCTTTGTAAAGTTAGGCTATACATTAATGCTTTTAATGTTTTAAAGTAAACAGTAATCAGCTTTATAGGAAGGAAGGAAGGAAGGAAGGAAGGAAGGAAGGAAGGAAGAAATGCATTGCTAAAGATTGTAGGGTGTATTCAGTATTTGGCTCGACAAGGTATTGCATTGAGAGGCCATGCTGAAGAGAGGGGGAATTTTTCCCAACTTCTAAAATGCATGGGAGCAGATGATCCAGCCCTTGACAAGTGGCTAGCACAAAAGCATAATTACACAAATCCTCAAATTCAGAATGAACTACTTCATCAGAGGAATAGCTAATAACATTCAGTCCCTTACTGTTACTTAGTTTGCCTTAATTGTTGATGGATTACAAGATGTCTCATGTACAGAGCAAGAGTCTATTTGTCTTCGTTATGTTGACCATGACTTGATTCCTCATGAGGAATTAATTGGTTTTTATGCAGTGACAGAAACTACAGGAGAGAGTCTTGCAAAAATGGCAATGGATGTACTCTCTCCATTACATTATCTTGATTGCGTGGCCAGACATACAGTAGGTGGCCATCCTATCTGGGGCTTACCGCCGCGTGTACTGCCGTGGTGGTAACTGTAATTCAGTCGCGTGTTAAAATCATTCGCGAAACTACCGCCAGGTGGCGCAAAGGGACGGATTGCGAAATGAATGTAACTGTGAAGTGAGATAAAAGAAGGAAGTAAAACAACAATAACTGTAGCGGCCCTTCAGCTCGTAGAAAAGAAACAGAGAGTTTTTGACGGGTGCCTTCGATTTATTTTAAGATGCAATAAACTTCATTGCTGAATTGATCGTTGTCTTAATTCCTTGTTGCAAATGTTTTCCATGCATCACAACACTGTGTTTACACATTAACTTCATAGCACCATTACAATTGTATCACAGCATGGTGGCACCGTAAAACTACAAAGAAAACAAAAAACAATACATAAATATCAAAGGAAAATAAACTCAAAAACAAACATTCACTACACATTTAACATTGTTCAAATTAAACAACAAATGACACCAAAGAAATACATGAAAAACAAACTAACATACCTCGCTCTGCTTGCCAAAGGGATACTAAAGCTTAAACCATTTTTCTCAAGCTTGTTAGCTCAAGAACAAACGTGAAAATACTCTTGCTTTGTTTCCTCTCCCTTATATACACAATAAGGGTATTTCGCCATCTAGTGGTAACGCCAAGCAAAACAAAATTAAAGGGGAAGGCCATTACACTCCCACAAAAACAAAAACATACAAATATCATACATGATTTCAACCTTCAGGGACCCTTTTCCAACATAACACACAACAAAAAAAACATTTTAACCTTGTTTTTAACCCAATTGTCTAATGCACGAGTCCCTATCAATGAATCATTCGCTTTCAAGTAGAACCACTAATTTTTGAATTGGTCGCTCAATGATTGAAGGTTTAGGGTGATGCCCTAACTTAGTCTTTAGTTTTCGTTCTCCTGTTTGAACTTTAACTCGGACTAAGCCATCGTTCCCTTGAATGACTTCAACTACTCTACCTAACTGCCACTGGTTCCTTGGCAGCATGTCCTCTTTGATGATGACTATGTCATTAATCTCAAGATTACGTCGAGGTACGTGCCACTTCTGTCGTGTGGAAATATTTAGGAGATACTCCCTTTTCCAACGACTCCAGAACTGTTCAATTAAGTACTGGACTCTGCGCCACCTTTTTGTAGCATACATGTCTTCCTTCAGAAAGTTCCCAGGAGGAGGAAGAACAGTCTTAGACTTCATTAGGATAAGATGGTTTGGTGTTATTGGTTCCAGTGACCTGGGGTCATTTATTCCATCTATAGTTAATGGTCGACTGTTAACGATAGCCATTGCTTCGTAAAACAACGTTCTAAGAGAAGAGTCATCAAGTCTGCCGGAGCACTGAGAAAGCGTAGCATTTAGCACATTTCGCACAGTCCTGATTTGGCGTTCCCAGACACCACCAGAGTGACTAGCTGAAGCAGCATTAAAAACAAACTCACACTGATTTTCCACAAGAAACGCCTCCAGTGTCTTTGCGTCACATTTTTTAAGAGCTTCTCGAAGTTCATTTCTAGCTCCCACAAAATTTGTACCACAATCACAATAAAGTTGACGAACAGCTCCACGGAGGCTTAGGAAACATCTTAGAGCATTAATGAACATATCTGTTGACAAATCTTCCAACATCTCGATATGGACAGCTCGAGAAGAAAGGCAAGTAAAGAGAAGACCATATCTTTTATACTCCTTTCGACCCTTCTTTATGATAAACGGCCAAAACAGTCCATACCAGTGTAACAGAAAGGGGCAGAGACTTCAATCTGTTCTTTAGGAAGCTCAGCCATTTGCTGCTCTTCTACTGGCCGTCTTAGCTTCCTACATTGTACACATTTGTAAATCAATTTAGATACTGATCTACTGCCACCGATAACCCAAAACCCATTTGCTCTGAGTTCCATGAGTGTTTGATACCTCCCTTGATGACAAATTTTGGCATGGTAATGTGTCAAAATGAGTTTGGTGATGTGGCTGTCTTTCGGCAAGATCACTGGATGCTTGAACTCTTCACTAAGAGACGACTGTTTCAATCTTCCTCCAACTCGAAAAAGACCACTTTTCAAAATAGGATCGAGATGAAAAAGTACACTTGATTTCTGAAGAACCTTCCCTCCTTGAATTGCTCTTATCTCTTGGGGAAAAGCCTGTTGTTGAACGAGCTTGATAACAACATTGTGACTGTGGAAGAACAAGAAAAGGCATCTGAGGTTGTTAAGATATTTCTGACTTGAGGCCAGCCTTTTTATTCTAGTAATCACATTAATGAGAGTTCTCCAGGAAGAAAGGTGATTAAATCGTTCAAGAAAGTCAGAACTAACACCACCCTTCGTCACTAATGCTTGAACTAGTCTGACTTCAGGATCTCCCACGAGTAGATTATTTGAGAAATTAGGAGGTGGACACACTTCTTGTTCCCATAAAAATTTGGGTGCTGACATCCAATTTGTTGAAGATATGTCTGAGACAAGAAGACCTCTCGAAACATGATCAGCTGGATTTTCAGATGTATTGACATAATACCACTGATGTGTACTTGTAATTTCCCTGATTAGTTGCACACGATTTGCAACGAACACATGAAACCTTCTGGCTTCATTGTTGACATATGCTAGAACAACCTGCGAATCGGTCCAAAAGAACTCTTGATCAATCTTCAGTTCCAGTTCAGCCTTTAACATAACACTCATTCTAGCTGAAACTACAGCAGCAGACAATTCCAGTCTCGGAATGCTTTTGATCTTTGTGGGTGCAACTCGAGCTTTGGCCATTACGAGACTACAGTGTACTTCGTCTTTGTCATTCTTGAACCTAAGATAGGAACATGCACCGTACCCCAGGTTACTTGCATTAGAGAAATGGTGCAGTTCTGTCCAGACAATTTTACTAAAGGATGGTGGATGATAGCATCTTTGAATGCTGAAATCTTTCAAGTCCTGAAAACTACTTTTCCACTCCTCCCACCGTAGGAATAAGTCGTCAGGAAGAGGATCATCCCATCCAATATTTCTACGGCACAACTCCTGTAAAATGCACTTTCCTTTCAACAGGAAAGGAGCAACAAACCCAATAGGGTCGAACAAGGAAGCAACAATTGACAAAATACCTCGACGTGTTCCAGGCTGGTCTTTCAGTTTGATGTCAAAACTGAAAGTGTCATCTTTCGTAGACCACTGAATGCCAAGAACGTATCTGGTTATTTCAGGAGTCAGGTTAAGAGGTTTAGTAGTTATTGCCCACTCTGTGGAATTCACACTCTGAAGAACTTCATTCTCATTTGAATTAAACTTATGGAGGTGTAACCCTCCATGCTTACACAGAGTTTGAGTTTTGACAATCAATTCCTTCGCTTCCTCTATCAATGGAACAGAAGTCAAACCGTCATCAACATAAAAGTTTTTCTTCACGAATGACGAAGCTGTGGGATACTCAGACTTATACTGCTCTGCAAGGTATTTAAGGCCAAAATTGGCACATCCAGGAGATGAAGCGGCGCCGAAAAGGTGTACAGTCATTCTATATTCTTTGGGTTCACTTTCCAAATCTCCATTTTCCCACCATAAGAATCTCAAATAGTTTCTATTATCGGGAGGAACATGAAATTGATGGAACATCTTTTCGATATCACATGTCACGGTAACAGCTTCCTTCCTGAACCGGCAAAGTACTCCCACCAGAGAATTTATCAAATCTGGTCCAGTGAGAAGGGTGTCATTAAGAGAAATACCACAAAATTTTGCAGAGCAATCAAATACCACCCTCAACTTATCTGGCTTGTGAGGGTGGTAAACACCATGATGGGGTATATACCACACTGTTCCTTCATCAGATGTAACAGGAGCTATCTCTGCATCTCCCTTGCTGAACATTTCTTCCATGAAGGCCTTATAATGATCACAATACTGTTGATTTGACTTCAACTTCTTCTTCAAGTGCTGCAAACGTACCATAGCAAGCCTCTTGTTATTAGGTAGTGATGGAGGACTGATGCTCTTGAAAGGAAGGGGCAGTTGAAAATGTCCATCTTCTTTATGTTTGATGTTGTCACTAAGAAGACATATAAAACGGACATCTTCCTGGGACACATATTTATCCTCATAACCCTTCTCATTGAAGTCTGACTCTAGTACCTTTAAAACATCATTAGCTGATGGAACTGACAATTCTTTCACTGAAACTCGATGAATGAAACTTTGACTTCCTTGTCTGTCCAGGTGGGGATTACAAAGGCCAATGATACTCCAACCCAACTCTGTTTTCTGCGCAAAAGGCTAATTTTCAGTGCCAATAATGACCTCTAAAGGAGCTAATGCTAAAGGACAATCATATCCAATTAACAATCCTATATCACAGCTCTGGAGCTGTCTCTCAGTCTTTCTTGTTGGAATATAAGCTTTATCCACGGGAATAAAGTCACAAGTATAGGCTTGCTGTACTTTAATACATTTCCCACCTTGGAGTCCTCGAACTTGTAAGCCACTAACCTTGTTACTTGGGGTGACTGTATCTGTGGTCGTCATTGTACTAAGTCTCAGCTTCACTGCTTGACTGCTTACTTGGAGCTCATCTAGAAAATCTTTCAAAATAAAAGTCGAATCGCTCTGTGTGTCAAGTAAAGCGTATGTGAGAATCTAATTTTGTGGCTTATCCACTGTTGAAATAAAAACAGGAACAATGCTAGAGGTAGCAGAAGCACGTTGCGTTACTGTATGAGACATAACCTTTTGAACTTCTTGATTAGTTTGCACGTCCGTAGGAGTGAACCCCATTCTTGATACATTCACAGGCCCTTTGATTTTATCTTCATGCAAGCAAGTTGGATGGCGAAAGCTACATGTGCCACAAATATGCCGTCTTTTGCAGTCTTTGGAAATATGCCCCTTTCTCAGACATCCAAAACAGATATGATTCTCACGAATAAAAGACCTTTTGTCAGCCATGGGCTTTTCTGCAAAAATAGGACATTTAGAGATGCTATGCGTTTCACTCCTACAAGACAGAACATGGTGATATCGTCTTGAATTCTGTTCTTGTTGAATCTTTAACTTGAGTTGAGTTTAAAGCTCTGACTCTTTTGGGAAATTTCTCATCTGAAACTTTAGAACTCAGTAGAAGTGGAGAAGTGAATGGATTGCAAGCTATTTTGGACTCCTTCTGCAAAAACTCAGCAAATCGTTTAAAACTTGGATAATCACCAGTCATGTCCATTTACGTACAATCCACTCAGGTAATTTCTTGAGTAATTTATGGTTTTCCTCACGGTCGTTCAAAATAGCCAAACCTTTGACATGCGGAATAGCTTCAACACAGCCTTGTAGAAAGTCAGTGAATTCTCTTAAGGAAAGTGGGTCATTTACTCCCACCTTAGGCCATCTCATAAGTTTTTCTCGAAAGGCTCTCTGAACAATGAACGGGTTTCCATACCGCTCTTCAAGGACCTTCCAGGTGCCCTGGTATGCATCGTGAGAATTTCTATAGAAGAAACCTTCCACAGCCTTTCGAGCTTCTCCAGCAAGATAGGTTTTCAAGTAGAACATCTTCTCACTTGCAGGAATTGATTTACGATCAATAAGTGCTGTGAAGGACATTTTCCAATCAATGAACTTCAAAGGATCACCAGTGAAAGTCGTTGGCTCTGGGACAGGTAATCGATTGTTGCTTAGAGAGTTCGCTAACACTTGAGCCAAGTTCTCAGTCTCTTGAGTTGTCTTTACCTCTTGAAATACTTGAGGGTGGAATGAATCTACCTGAGGATTCAGCTGGAGTTGGGTTCCAGCCGCTCTCCTTCCAGACCACGTTGCATTACCTCTCCCCTCCTCCTCCTTATCAAGATTACTCTCATGATTGTTGTAGGCATTCACTCGAGCTGCGGCTACCTTGACTTCTTTATCTGCTTGTAGCATCTGCAGCTTAGTCCTTTCTTCTTCCAGTCTCCGATGCATCTCTGATTCTTTCTGTTTCACCTCTGCTAGCATTCTTGCTTCATTCAGCATCCAGTCATTCTCCATCTCAAGTAATCTGGCCTGCTGATTGTGAATTTCTTGCATAGCCTTCACTTGTTCTACTTTGGCTGCGAGTTCAGCTTCTGCGTCGGCTCGTTTACTGGAAGCTCTGGAGAAGGTCTCCGATGTTGTTAGGCTTTCTGAGATGATGGTATCAGTGTTTGTGTAACCAAAGACAGATGCATACTCCTCTTTATTTAATGTCTGCCTTACTCTCTCCTTTACAACTTCTTTTTGTTGGATCTGCTCAACAGTTTCTATTCGTTTGCTCACCAAATCAGAAATTTCTGCGTTTAGTGTGGCACAAACATCTACTCTTTTAACAATCTCTGAAGTTGTTGTTTGATTGCGCAATAAGGGAGCATAATGCTGGGTGACTACATCATGTTTAGTTTGAATGTCCTTTAAAATATGTTCAAGCTCTTCATAGGTGCAAAAAACTTTCAATTTAGACCTAGTTTCCTTAGCGGTCTGCTTCCAGGAGTCATAAGCTTTATTAAAAGCTTTCTCTTGCTTCTGGGTCTCCTGTTTATGCATCTCTAGGCCTTTCTCTGTACGATTTCTTTTTCGAGAACTTGATCTTGATCTAACCGGTTGAATTTCTTTAGAAATATTTAAATCCTTATCAGGAACTAACTTTTGACTTGCTTGCGCTGCCATTTGCTCAACTGTGTCTTCCATTTTGTCTGTCTACAAACTTGAGAGCAATGCATTACTCATATCAGACATCTATAATTTAGACACTCAAATAATCAGCAATGGTAATAAGTCAATTTATATATGCAACACGATCACAAATTCTTTGACATTCAACATTTTACACGTGCTTGTGACATATAGGCTACCGTAAATATAAAACCCAGCATTTACCTGTGGCAGTCAATAACTTCTAAAGAAGACTGAAATCAATAACTTCAACATCATAATCAATATTTCACAATTCATTCAACTTCATATCTTGAACGTCAATTCTCTATAAAATTCAAAACATTTTTAAACATCTAAAGTGTCTTTAATTGTAAAGATTTCAACTCACACAGTCCAGAAACTTGTATTTGCAGTCTTACTTCATGTAACGTTCTTTTACTGAAAGTTTACCTTTTCATCTGTAACAGTAACGTTGATATACGATCACCATCCAAACGTTCATGAATGAGCCACGCTCCAACTGACTGTGTAATTTTACAATCCTGATGAGGTATCCGTCTCGGACTGACGTAACGTGATTCAATCAGCGCTTTAGATGCAAAGTCCAGTGTCCCACTCACACGATGAAACAACAGCAACACGATGAAACCTCATGTGTAGCAGCGAGTTTTACTGTAGCGGCCCTTCAGCTCGTAGAAAAGAAACAGAGAGTTTTTGACGGGTGCCTTCGATTTATTTTAAGATGCAATACACTTCATTGCTTAAGTGATCGTTGTCTTAATTCCTTGTTGCAAATGTTTTCCATGCATCACAACACTGTGTTTACACATTAACTTCATAGCACCATTACAATTGTATCACAGCATGGTGGCACCGTAAAACTACAAAGAAAACAAAAAACAATACATAAATATCAAAGGAAAATAAACTCAAAAACAAACAAGCAAACAAACATTCACTACACATTTAACATTGTTCAAATTAAACAACAAATGACACTAGGGCTGCAACTAACGATTATTTTGATAATCGATTAATCTGTCGATTATTTTTACGATTAATCGGTTTATGTACTTATATTTTAGTTTTTCCCATTTTTCCCCCAAGTAAATTATTAATAAATGGCCTTTATCATTCAGCATAGATTTAAGAGATTTTAACCATTTTGCACTGTCATATCCTCATCAAAAATATACCTGGAGTTGTTTTATTGTGTTAGTAATCCTTTGTCGAACTCTTCTGCAATCAGAACACTGACCCATACTCTAGCAAATTTCACAAGGAGATTTCAAATAATGTTTTCACCATGGCAGTCCTTAGAGCTCCTAAAGTAGTTTAACATCCTGAACAAAGCTTATTAAGGAATCTTTCCGAACATATTTTCACGAAGAATAAGGATAAAACAGAATTGCAGTACATTGTATTTTATTATTTACTGGGAAAAAGCTTTATAGCTTTTGCTGTGAAATTGTAAACAATCCTTCGAATAAAGTGCCAATGGCATGAAACCTGAATGGAACTCACAATTTAAAGTAAAATCCATCAGAAGGTTGTCCAGAAAAAAAAATAGGACACACACAAAAAACCTGCTGTGTGAAAAAGAGCAGTGAATACTTAGAAAAAAAGTGCATTTCAAATATCTACATTTACCTCTCTCATTCAGTCATAATTAGGCTGCACGACTGAATTTTGAACTGTTAAACGACAAACTGATCACAGAACATGTTTGTAAAGCTTTAAATGTTAACTGTTAAAAAGCAATGTTATCAGCTTTTATGACTAAACATTTGCAAACAACATTGTACTGGAGAATCTGCACAAATGAAAGTCTTAGGGGCCGTTCACAAATCGCGCCTAAAAACGCGTGGAAAACGCTAGGCGCACCGCTTTCTCCTCCTTTCCAAAGCGCTCAGGCAGAAGCGCCCCTGAGGCGTCTGCCTTTGCTAAGCAACCATGACGTGCTCTCTCCTTGAAGACGCGGAAATTTCAGCAAAGGATAAATGGATTTGCAGCTCAAAAAATCGCTTGCAGTAGCTCTGCTACTAAATTTATTTCAAAATGGAAATCCATATACAACTATGATCAGCTGTTCCTTTCATCTTGACTGAGCTTTTAACGTTGTTACGGGAAAGGATGAAGCTGATTGGTTAGTTCTTGTCACATGACCCGCGGTGCGGTTGCTGCATTCTGAAAAGTTGAGATGTTTTTAACTCGATGCGGTGTTGGAAATAACGAACTTGAGCGCGCAAAAGACGCGATATGTGAACGTCCCCTTAAACAGTGCAGTAGTGCAGGTTACTCTTCTTTTTTTAAAGGCTCAATGTAAAGTACTCCCACATCACGCTGAATGCTGCAGACATAGACATCATATGATCGTTCGGGAAGCACGTGACATAAAACGAGGCCAGCTATTGGCTATTCGCTACTTCTCCTGTTGTACTGGCTGAGTAAAACCTCCGGTGGCTCATTACTGCCACACTTTGGTCACCGCAGATTTGAAATATGCACGAAATGAGCCGCTTACGGCAAATAAAAGTTATTTAGCAACGAATCGATGACTAAATTAGTTGACAACTATTTTAATAATCGATTTTAATCGATTAAATCGATTCGTTGTTTCAGCTCTAAATGACACCAAAGAAATACATGAAAAACAAACTAACATACCTCGCTCTGCTTGCCAAAGGGATACTAAAGCTTAAACCATTTTTCTCAAGCTTGTTAGCTCAAGAACAAACGTGAAAATACTCTTGCTTTGTTTCCTCTCCCTTATATACACAATAAGGGTATTTCGCCATCTAGTGGTAACGCCAAGCAAAACAAAATTAAAGGGGAAGGCCATTACAATAACATTATGATATAACATTATAACATTTAAAAAAAAAAAACATACTTTTTTAACAATTTGTTAATTTTTAAAATGTAGGATAGTCTTAGGCTACAGTCTACTAAACAAAAATTAAAAGAAGACCTTAACACAAAGGATCATATGCATGCTATTTTTATTAAACAGTAAATAAATATAAGGCCTATATATATATATATATGCTAAATGTTTTAATTTCATTTTCATTTCGGTTCATTCCTGGTTTGAAAAAATCTTCAGGTTCCATATGCAGAGCGAAATGGGAACGGTCCAGCATTTAGCAATAATTAGTATTAACTCTGTTATTATTCTTGATTTTTCAAACTACCAGCATTTTTGAATTATGCCTTATGTGTGACCAAAAATTAAGTATTATTTGTTTCAGCTGTTTGAGCGTGCTTGTGCCTCGCGCACATATTCACTGGAAACAGCAGTCCTTCACCAGACATTCAGCGTGAGCACCAGACATTCGGTGAAGGACTGCTGTTTCCAGTGAATATGTGCGCGAGGCACATATTCACTGGAAACAGCAGTCCTTCACCAGACATTCGGCGTGAGCACTTTGACATTGTTAATTATGATTTTTTTTTGCTCGATACTGAAACGCACACAGCCTATTTACCTCATGAATAATAGTTAAGCTTCAAATGGGCAACATCACAAATATGGAAACGTTTGATTTCTCCCGATTGAGAAAGCCAAACCTTACCTTATGCTTAGCTTTAAATTATTATTATTTTGTTTTTTTTTGTTTTATTACTAAGCCTATATTATTATATACTGCAATTATATTTATCCATTAGAATTATATATTTTTAATTATTGTTTTGTTCTGATAAATTTGTTAAATTTAAAGGATTTGTTGTAAAATATTTTCTTATAGCCTTTTTTTTTCCTCTCACAAACTCTTGATTTATTTTTTAGCGTGTTTAAAAAAAACATGCAGCAAACGAAAATAGGTGATTGATCCGTTAAAATGAAACCTATACACGACTCATATTTTTTTTCCTCTGACAAACTTTATTTAATTTTTAGCGTGTTTAAAAAATAAAAAATAAAGAAAACATTCAGCAAATGAAAATAGGCGATTAATCCGTTAAAATGTGTTAAAAATGTGTTATTCTTGGTTAACAGTAATTATAATTATTTTACTTCAGAACAGAGCCTGGGACTAATCTAGGTTATCCATGGTTTTTTTTTTTCATTGCATCTGAAAATGATTTTGTTCATTAGCTACATTCACTTCACGTGATCTGGCGAAGATCAGCCTCCCGCAAAACTCAGCCGTGGACGATTTAAAAATGTTTGAAATAAAGCAGTGGTTCTCTACCCGCGGCCCGTGACGAATTCAAATGAAGTCCGAACCACATGCTGAAAAATTTTTTTTTTTTTTATAATTTTCTAAAATTGTATTATTTACATCAATTGAAAAAAAATTATGCTACTAATGAAATATAAGCTATATCCTAATGTTTTTATGTGATTTTTTTTTCCTTCATATATTATTTTCAGACATGAGCACTGGCATAAGCATTTAACGAACACATACAAGCGCACACTTTGGCAGAATTCAATTCAAATAGTCATCAACAGCCATTAGGTAAAATGCCTTTAAGGTAAAATTGCGCATCAGAATGGACACATTTGTGAGAGGTCCCGGGTTCAGATCCCGGACGAGCCCCCAATTGTTACGTTCCCCTCTTTTTTTGGTCTAAGGGGTTTCAAGGGGAGTAACAAGTGTTGTAACATAAATAAATGTGAGAAAACTCCTTTCCATCTATCCCAGCTCTAAATACCTCTCACTGAGTTAGATCCAGCAGGCTACACAACACCCTTTTGATTCACACAAACTAAAGAAAACTGAAAAAAAGTACGCTTACTAAACGTTTCTTTTATTTAAATAAAAAGTATCCAAATATTTATAAAGCAAACAAATGATCAACAAACAAAACAAGTTTAAATAACCAAATCGTCAGGAGAGGGCCAGGCCAAAATAACAAACAAAACAAGGGATTTCTAAAGTTTAAACCCAGATAGATTACCTAACAAAAGAAAAGAAAAATAAAGACAGTCATCTTACCTCTCTCCCTGACTAACAATACATAAACAGGAGAAAAGTTTAGGGATGGATAATCCAAATAAATTGGCGCCCGTCTCCCTACACGGTTTAAACATTCAAACTCACACAGTCTAAATGCTTGTACTCAGACAACAGGTTTCACCACATAATATAAGTTCTCTTTTCAACAACAGTTCACACAACTCTGTCTGGGATAGCTGGAGAGGGATTCCTGTCGATCACAGTCTCTTTGCTGCTTTATAAACGCTGCCAGCAGAATAGCCACGCTCCTGCTAATTAAGATCAGCTGCAGATGATTTGGAGTGCTGCATGAAAGAGAGAGAGAGATAAAAGAAAAAAAAAGTGAACACATTCACCAGCACAATACAACGGCAAGTCTACGTCACAGGACGTAACACCCCCACCGTTAAGATTATAAATAACAATAGTCATTTATAATAAACAAGACACCACTCACATTACTGGAGAAAAAAAAGTA
The DNA here is from genome assembly GCF_963082965.1 of Carassius carassius. Lineage (NCBI taxonomy): Eukaryota > Metazoa > Chordata > Actinopteri > Cypriniformes > Cyprinidae > Carassius > Carassius carassius. The sequence continues at coordinate 32,421,574 of NC_081776.1, forward strand.
GTAGTCACAAATTAAACCATTTATGACCTAGACAACGCATCTGCAACAACATTTTCGGAACCTTTTTTATTACAGATGTCAAGATTAAACTCTTGTACTGTGAGAGACCATCGCATAAGCCGTTGACTTGCATTGGACATGCGCTCAAGAAAAATTAATGGGTTATGGTCAGTGTACACTACTATTGGCTCAACACTACCACCTAGGTACACTTCAAAGTGCTGTAGTGCCATCAACATTGCTAGCGCCTCCTTCTCAATAACACTATAGTTCTGCTGACACTTTGAGAACTTCTTTAGAAAAGAACGAAACCGGATGCTCTATACCGAAACTGTCTTCCTGCAACAGGACCACACCAGCTCCTGTAGCACAGGCATCAACTTCTAGCATAAACGGGGCATCAAATTTAGGGGCTTTGAGTATCGGAGCACTACAGAGTAAGTCTTTTGCTGCATTAAAAGCATACTCACAACTGGGTGTCCAGATGAACCTCTTTGTAGTACTTAGCAGATCAGTTAGTGGTGAGACAATGGAGGAAAAGTTTGGGCAGAAAACACGATAATACCCACACATCCCAAGGAACCTGCGCAATTCACGTTTGTTAGAAGGAATCTTGTACTCTAGGATAGCTGCAACTTTAGCCTCGACAGGCTTCACCATTCCCTGCCCCACTTGCTTACCCAAGTAGCTGATCATTGCTTTTGCAAACTCGCATTTGGCAAGGTTCAAGGTCAATGAGGCATCAGCAAAACACTGAAAAACATTCTCAAGGGTAGAAAGATGTTCCGTCCAGGTATGTGAATGGACAACCACGTCATCCAAATACACTTCACAGTTTTTCACACCTGCCAACACATTATTCATTAAACGTTGGAATGTGGCGGGAGCATTTCGCATCCCAAAAGCTAAGACTGAATATTGTAGAAAATTGTCTGGAGTGACAAAAGCTGAGATTTCTGATGCACGTGGAGTTAAAGGTACCTGCCAGTATCCTTTCAGGAGGTCTAGCTTCGTTACAAACGTTGCACTACCCACCCGGTCTACACAATCTTCCATTCTAGGAAGCGGGAAGGAATCAGCTTTAGTTATGGTATTGACTTTACGGAAGTCAGTGCAGAAGCGATAAGTGGAGTCCGGTTTTGGCACAAGGAGGCAGGGCGAACTCCAGGGACTTTGAATGGGCACAGCGAATCCATTCTGCAGCATATACTCCACTTCAGCCTTCATTATGTTACGCTTTTGGGGATTGACTCGATAAGGATGCTGTTTGATCGGGGATGCATTTCCAACATCAATGTCATGGGAACACATTGCAGTTTTACCAGGTACATCTGAGAACAGACTAGGGTATTTATGCAGTAAATCAGTCAATTCCTTTTTTTTTTTGCCCCGCAACTCACTTGAAGAAGTTCAGATAAATGGAAACACCATACACTATGTAACAATCCTTATCGTCATTGGAGAGTGTGTGCCGAGGCTCATGAGCAGACGACCGCACGGACAGGTGCGCGTGGTCAGTAGGCTTCAAAAGCAAAATTGCACATGTGCAGGCAGTGTGAAGAAACTCATTGCTACTCGAACCTGTGCAATCCGTCAATAAAAGAATATAAAGACAGTCAGATGTGCAATAATTAGGGGTAATTGCAGAGCGGACCATCAGCCTGCGCATTCAGAAGTATAAATTGAAGAAGTCTGCGTCCGCGCTGGCCGTGTCTGCATCCGGATTGCTCATGCGGAAAGTCTATAACACAGGTGTTACAATCGCAACTTCTTTGTGTTATTGCTTTCAAGCTGAATCTCACAAAATTGGTCAGCTCCCGACAGCATCAGGTGTTTTATTTATGGGGAGTAGAATTGTTTATTTCAATGAATGTGATAGATTATATAGCCTATCATAATAGTTAGGCTATAATATTATAAATCAGGTTGGCTTGTATTGCTGACGTAATATTTAAATTATATGCGTAGACTTGCACTTAGACCATAGTGCGGCCCGCTGGAAAAAAAGGTTGAGAACCACTGATTTCCACATTTTATACAGGAATTGTTCATTTTAAAAAATCGAATTATATTTTTAGTTCTAATTATATTGTTAACACAAGTTCATTTAGAACTTTTTTTTTTACTTATAAACTCCTTGAGAATTTAAAGTTAGTTTAATAGTATTTAAATTCAAGTTTAAAAAAAGGTTTTAATTGCTTAAATTATTTTTATTAATTAATAATATGTTATCATGTTTGTTCTTGTAAAAAATACGTGTTTATTCTTTAGGAAAACAAGGGAAAAAATAAGGGACAATCCGAATATTTGAAAGTGAAAGTGAAAGTGAAGTGACATTCAGCCAAGTATGGTGACCCATACTCAGAATTTGTGCTCTGCATTTAACCCATCCAAAGTGCACACACACAGGGCAGTTAACACACACCCGGAGCAGTGGGCAGTCATTTATGCTGCGGCGCCCGGGGAGCAGTTGGGGGTTCGATGCCTTGCTCAAGGACACCTCAGTCGTGGTATTGAAGGTGGAGAGAGAACTGTACATGCACTCCCCCCACCCACAATTCCTGCCGGCCCGGGACTCGAACTCACAACCTTTCGATTGGGAGTCCGACTCTCTAACCATTAGGCCACGACTTCCCTAACGGTCTTTTCCTATCGCATTTGTTTTGCTTTACCTATTTATGTAAGCTACAATTATTCAAATAATAATAATAATAATAATAATAATAATAATAAAATAATGTCATTAAAAAAATACCATTGGCCTGAGTAATTTTGACCATTATAGAATTGTGAATTGAGATTATTCATTTAGGTGGTAAAAATACTGTGAAATTAATAATGGCATAACATTTTAGAAATTAACAATGGCATTTTAGAGCAACCGAAGGTTTATGAAACATTAGCCAATAAAGCATTTTTTTAAACAACGGAACTTAAAGTTGTGAACTAAAATATTATTTCAACCATACAGTGTGAATAAATAATTTTCCTGCCTTGCTAAATGTTGGGCTCATGCAGGGCCGGCGCGTGCCTATAGGCGAACTAGGCAGCTCAGCCAGGGCGGAGACTGAGAAGGCGAGAGAGGAGGCGAGAGAGAGAGAGAGAGAGAGAGAGAGAGAGAGAGAGAATTATTAATTTATTTGTTTGTTTCACATTAGGTATAAATAAAATAAAAGCTATAAATAAATAAAAAAACTTTACATTTCGAATAAAAATTCCCGCACGGCAGCGCCCTATTAGTAGGTCTATATGCATGCAAAATACTTTAATGTATATTCAAATAATGTGAAACCGAATAAATTTATCTGGTCATGAGTAATCGCCTCCGTGGAAGAGCGCTTCTCGCTGCTCAGAGACCATGGGCGCGTATTTGGATTTTTAGATGACATCGCATCTCTCAAAGAAAAGGAGAATAGAATAGCCTTCAGGATTGCTTAGGACTGGAAAAGGCCCTGACTCATGGAGATTCGCGGATGTTGATGGGCATGAATTGTTTGAAGAGCTGACTGCTTTGGGCAGACGCATGGTTGCTGGATCTAAACCACTGGATGCGCTTAAATTCATATGTGAAAAAGGGATGGAAAACAATTTTCCAAATGTTTTTGTAGCATTGAGAGTGCTTCCCACTCTCCCTGTCACTGTGAGCTATGGAGAACGCAGTTTCTCAAAGCTTAAACTGATAAAAATGATCTCCGAAGTACCAGTTAAACTCGAGGACGCAATCAAAGCGTTTGCCGCTGCGAAAGTCCGACGCGCACGCTTCTGAAATGTAGGTGTGTGAATGTGTGTATCAGTCAAGAAAACAATCGAAAACTCCAGTTTTGTGAGCTAAAAAGTTGAGTGCACATGTTTAGTTTTATTCTGTACACTATCTATTAGCCTATAAAACAGAATTTATACTTAGCTGTTGCATTGTGTAGGCTACCCTTTTCACCTTTTTGCAGAATGAAAAAATTTAAAACTGAAAACATGCTTGCACGTTTTTATTTTAGTGTAATTTCATAGATTAAAAAAAATTGTTTACATGCATCTTAAGGATCCCTAATTGTGAATGTGAGGGGGGCGGCACGATCGTGCTCTGCCTAGAGCGGCATTTGAGCTTGCGCTGGCCCTGGGCTCAGGATCAATAAGTTGTATTGGCCTCAATCTGATTCAGTAAAGTCAAACCGCAGACAGTGAAGCTTGCATCACTGAGCGCGCGGGACTCGCTGTGAGGCGGGAACAGAGGATTCCGCTTGGTCTTAAAGCCTCCCGCAAACATCCACGATCACAAATAACAATGATTTTCTTAAAATAATGATTAATTATTAATTGATGATTTGTTATTATCATTATGGTCTTGTGAAAATAATAATATGGGCTGCGAGAAAATTATGAATACAAAGAGTACTACTTCTGAGTGAAAGCATGTTTCAGCCCAGCAACACACCTTTCCTCAGAGCCAAAACACAGACCGAATTCTGTTCAGCTGGAGGGGGTTGGGTTTTGGGTAGTTATTCATGGATGTGGGGGTCCAGATAAAGGTGTGAATTGCTCTTTCATATGGACAGTGTCTTATGAGGCTTTCACTTGCTGAACCGGTTTATATACGACTGTTGTTTTGGCTATATTCACAGTGCTGGCTCTCTCCGACGAGAGAAATGCAACATTCACACATTACACTATTCCTTTTTGTCTAAAAACATTTAAAGCTTTCTGTAGATATATTTTTAATGTACCTATGTGAGACACAACGATATTATGTTAATTAAAAAATAAAATGAAAAATTAAAGTGATGAGACGGCGCCTCCCTGTCATTAATGCACATTAATAATTTTTGCACAAACACTTGAATATGAGCTTCTTATCACGAGTAAAATTCATGCCAACAGCCAACATATTTAGCTTGATCAGAAGGTTGACTGCAAGAGTACAGCGGGATGTTAAGAGTTTGTCTGTTTCTTTTACTGATTATTTTCGGGTTACAGCATGATTTAAACAGATTCACACTCAATCGCTTTTGCAATAATGCGTTCAAACAAATGTACTCTTACAGTGCTACTACATTATCAGCATGCTATCTGATTTAAAAAATCTTGAAGTTAATCGATCTGTTTAGAAAAAAAAACTGACAAAAATATACTGTTATTTTCATCACAAACAAATTTTTCACATTAGAAAGCAGCAATTAAAGATGTAATGCTTACAATGTTATTAGTTTGGCATGTGATATAGGGAAAAGAGTTTACACAAAATAGCTTAAGCCACTTTGAAACTCTCCTGTTATTTTTTTATTATTATTATTTTATATGCTATGTTATGTTTCTGGTATCAGAGCGCGTGGAGGGGAAGTTGTTACTGCTCATAGACTCTGCTGCGAGTGAGAGAGATGTTTCACCCGACGAAATGAGGACAACCGCAGCAACATAAGCACAGCACATCCGCCGACAATCAACCTGCAGCAATGCTCATTCATCCACTCGCCAAGCTTTACTTTTGTAGGTCGCATCATGGCAGTAAATAATTCGATAATATGACCATGCAGTCAATACAGATATTTAATAAAAACATTAAAACAAGCAGGGCTGTAAAATAAAACAATAAAAAACGCACGCCAGGTCTACACTGGACACGAGTGGAACGATCCAACAAAAGACAACAGAACACAGTGATGGATACACTGGACTCGATCCCCATCAGTGAACTGATGCTCGTTCTGTTTATGATGAAATGTTCTGACACTCCGTTCAGATGATTTGACACTATAGTGTGATGTCATCAAGTTTAGAGACACTTTTCGCTGTGGGGCACAGACGACAACTCTCGCGTCCAGTGTAGACACAGACAGTGACTGCTCTATTTACAAATAAGTTCTATAAGAAAAAAAAAAAAACCAGTGGCATAACGAGATGGAAATATAAACTAGAAAAAATATTAACAGGTCCTCCGTCCATGACACTGACTCACTGCGGAGCTGCAGTTTTCATCTGAACAGCTCTTAAAGCTGAGTGGATGGTTAGATGCATGATGGGCTAGTATTAAAAAAAATAGCATCTTTCCAGCATTAAGGTAATAACAGTACTGTTTTTTTATCATCTTGTTGCAGTTATAAATTTGACTGCTAAATGAATGATAAAGAACTATATTAAAACTGATATTATGATATTACCCTACTTTAAAAGCAAGTAAAGAAGGTTCCCTTTAAAATTACTTTAGTTGTCAATTTACTAAAGCTTTTTTTTTACTTTGTGTGAATGTTGTTGATTATAATGAGAGAACTAATGAGAGTTTAATTGTGAGGACGTTTTATTAATTCTTTAGAGTTTCAAAGATTTAATCGTGCCGGTTTAATTTTATTCGTTTCTTGTTTTAGGCAAATTAGGCCTAAATAACGGGAACGACATTATACAGTGCTTCACATTTAAACATGCAACAATTTCTTAATCAGTTTACGGACAAATGTCTTTTTCCCAATAAGTTAAAGGACAGGTAACAAAAATGCATGTTGTTTTATTAACCCTCTGGAGTCGATTAACGCGGATACGCGTTATGAGTCATTTTCTCCTGAAAACCCCGAAAATAACTTAAATTACACTTTCAGTTTTAATCGTACAGATAAGAGCAATACATCAATCGAATCTGTAAAGGGTCTACTTTTTTTTTGGATACAGACATAATAACAACAAAACTTTGTGCACTTATAAAATAAAGATAACAAACAAGGTGTGCTGTCTGCAGCCTTTGTCTGCGCCGATCTTCATTTACAAACACGTCATTTAAATGAACTGTAACTCTGTGAATACTCAACGAAGAGACATGAGAGATATATCTATAGAAAGCTTGACATGTCTACTTTTAAACTAAACAAGTGGCGCCGAAAACAGATATTCTGTCATAAAGTAATCCTTATATTGACATTTTGCATATTAATCCATGTAGCCAACCCCCCTAAAATAGGCTACCACTTTTAATGCTCCAATGCAAAGTAAACCAAAATTTCTTTTGAATAATATGACGCATAATATAATTTAAATAATACTGCACACCTTTTAAATGTGTCAAATCTAAAATATGGTTTAATACCATGTAGATTAGAGAAAATATAATCACAGGTTCAGGCACAGGCTTGACATCCTGCTTGAATTCGTTCTAAGAAATGCACATAACTTCATAAGTACCAAACTTTCGTTTGTGGATATTAAATATTAAATATTTTAACTACAGTGTTTTTCTTTCATTTTCCCTGACTGAAGCCATCAAATCTAACACATCAGTGAGGCAAAACTGACGTCTATTAGCGAACATGTGCTTTGATGCGCTTGTTTGATAACTTGTGGTTAAAGCGCCACTCAGTGGTCAAAGGCTGCAAATGCACTTTATACCGCCGCCGCAGCGTTACGTGTGGCGGTAAAAAGGGCCTTTTGGATGTCTACTTAGTGTATGATGGTGCAGCCAATATGTCTGGCAAATACTCAGGAGCACAGGCTGTAATTAAAAAGAAACAGCCTTTATCTTTAAATGTGCACTGTGGAGCACATTGTGTAAACCTAGTTACCCAAAAAGCATGCACAGCTTCAAAACCTGTATAGCCTGTCTGGTAAATTCAAAGAAACAGTGTCATCTTCTGAAGCAGAAAGGAGCTTTAGCGCCCTTAGAAGGTTAAAAATTGGCTAAGCTCAAGTATATCACAAAAGAGACAGAATCATGTGGCAGTTTGTCATGTCCACCAAGACAAGTTGGACCTCTTAGACAACAAGTTGGTGTGCCAAGAATTTGTTGTTGGTTGTGAGAGACGCAAGCAGATATTTGGAGCTTTCATTTAAACTGTGTAATCATAATCACTGTTCTGTGCCTTTGAGTAAGTGGTGTATCTAAATTTCATGTTTACAGTTGTTCAAGAGCCGATGTGTTTCCCTTTAAAAAATGTTTAAAATGCATTAAGGTGGAATGTAAAAATCTTAAATGTCTAAACGTTGTCTCTTTCATATTTGTATATGTTGAATTTGTAATAAGTTAAAGCATGTAGATAGATAGATATAATTAGACATAATTAGCGTAGCTGCTGTTCCAACAAAGTAAAATTAATTAGTTTAACCCAAGCTAAAGAATAAGAATGCGCAGTTGATAAGATACTGCAGTCACAAATTATGAGATGCATTATTCGAATGCTTGGCGAAAGAGATGTGTTTTTAATCTAGACATAAACAGAGAGAGTGTGTCTGAACCCCCGAACATTATCAGGAAGGCTATTCCAGAGTTTGGGAGCCAAATGTGAAAAAGCTCCACCTCCATTAGTGGACTTTGCTATCCTAGGAACTACCAAAAGGAGCACGAATCCCATCTCACCTTATACCACCTGCCAAGGTTGTTGCTGCCAAGTATATTAGTAATGGAGGGAGATTTAACATATCCATCACCCTATGGACAAGACCCACCTAATTGGTACCCTGACCTCCAACTACAAAGGGAAAATTTGTGGTTGTCAACATACCAGTGTGATCATTTTAATCCAGCTCCTGTGGTAACAGTGGTGTGTTTTTGGGATGCTCTGCATATGTACATGAACATTACACACAGATTGGAGCCATAAGTAGGCTATAACAATGAGTGTGATATTTCAGTAAAAAAAAGATACTCTGAAAGGTATAATCAGGTTTAGTCTAGTTGTTCAGTGTAACATCTCTTTATATATTAAAAATAGGTTTCTATTTAATCAATACGCCTGTTTTTGTTTGAATATTAGTCACAAGTCTATTTTGAAGCTTACATACGTTTGCGAAAATAAAATAAATAACAAAAAAGGAAAATCGCTGTTTATAAAGCAAAATATTTTTCAAATCTATAAAAAGCCTGTCATCTGTATTTCAATTTTGTACTGTTTGTTCTTTTTATATATGTAAAAATGTTTAAATAATAATATATATATATATATATATATAAATTATAAAAAATAAATTATTTGCTAGCTTTTGTAGCTAAACGTATTGCAAAAAATAAATTAGACTGTATAAAAACAGCTTTTATGACACAAGAACAGCAGCCAGCACGTGAAGTTGTCAGAGAAACCAAATAAATGCTGATTCCCAGGGGATAACCTGAAAAGGTAGAAGTGGGAAATATGTAGGTAAAGTTAATTTGTATGGCAAATCAGGCTTCAATGTGATTTTACGATGATTGTGTTTGGCACTCATAGCTGTGGGAAATGGTGCAGAGGGTGCTGCAGCACCCCCCGGGGGCCATGCCCTCCAGATTTTCTTTGTGCCCTTTAATCATCCCCAGGATACTTAATATCTGTGATAGTTTTGTGAATAATTACATACTAAGATGACCAGAAATATGCAGTTTTATTTTTATTGAGCGCCCCGTAGCGTGCGTTCCTTCAGATTCCCTTCACTGACAGAATTTGTTGTGAAATGTTCAACCGATATTATTAATTTAGATTCTGATTCGTAAAAAGGCATTCACATTCTCCTCATTTTTATGCGCTGGTTTCTGAAGCCTTATCGCTTCTCAAGACAATAACATGAGCACAGCTATTTAACTGGACTAGTCAAATGTTCTCAAACCATCCATCCATCCATCCATCCATCCATCATCTTCCGCTTATCCGGGGCCGGGTCGCAGGGGCAACAGTCTAAGCAGAGACGCCCAGACTTCCCTCTCCCTAGCCACTCCTTCCAGCTCTTCCGGGGGAACCCCGAGGCGTTCCCAGGCCAGCCGGGAGACATAGTCCCTCCAGTGTGTCCTAGGTCTTCCCCGGTGCCTCCTCCCAGTGAGACGTGCCTGGACGGCTCTACTCTGAGCTCCTCCCGAGTGACCGAGCTTCTCACCCTATCTCTAAGGAAGCGCCCAGCCACCCGATGGAGAAAGCTCATTTCGGCCGCCTGTATCTGGGATCTTGTCCTTTCGGTCATGACCCACAGCTCATGACCATAGGTGAGAGTAGGAACGTAGATTGACCGGTAAAGTGAGAGCTTTGCCATACAGCTCAGCTCCTCCTTCACCACGACAGACCGGTACAGCGACCGCATTACTGCAGAAGCTGCACCGATCCCTCTGTCAATCTTACGTTCCATCCTTCCCTCACTCGTGAACAATGTCAATGTCAATGTCACCTTTATTTATATAGCGCTTTAAACAAAATACATTGCGTCAAAGCAACTGAACAACATTCATTAGGAAAACAGTGTCAATAATGCAAAAATGATAGTTAAAGGCAGTTCATCATTGGATTCAGTTATGTCATCTCTGTTCAGTTACATAGTGTCTGTGCATTTATTTGTAATCAAGTCAACGATATCGCTGTAGATGAAGTGTCCCCAACTAAGCAAGCCAGAGGCGACAGCGGCAAGGAACCGAAACTCCATCGGTGACAGAATGGAGAAAAAAACCTTGGGAGAAACCAGGCTCAGTTGGGGGGCCAGTTCTCCTCTGACCAGACGAAACCAGTAGTTCAATTCCAGGCTGCAGCAAAGTCAGATTGTGCAGAAGAATCATCTGTTTCCTGTGGTCTTGTCCTGGTGGTCCTCTGAGACAAGGTCTTTACAGGGGATCTGTATCTGGGGCTGTAGTTGTCCTGGTCTCCGCTGTCTTTCAGGGATGTAGAGGTCCTTTCTAGGTGCTGATCCAGCATCTGGTCTGGATACGTACTGGATCCGGGTGACTGCAGTGACCCTCTGATCTGGACACAGACTGGATCTGGTGGCCACGGTGACCTCGGAACAAGAGAGAAACAGACAAATATTAGCGTAGATGCCATTCTTCTAATGATGTAGCAAGTACATAGGGTGTTATGGGAAGTGTTTCCGGTTCCGGTTTACCTAATTAATGCAGCCTAAAAATCCTTTAACGGATTTGGATAATAAAAGCATATTAGTATGTTATGTGTATGCCAGGTTAAAGAGATGGGTCTTTAATCTAGATTTAAACTGCAAAAGTGTGTCTGCCTCCCGAACAATGTTAGGTAGATTATTCCAGAGTTTGGGCGCCAAATAGGAAAAGGATCTGCCGCCTGCAGTTGATTTTGATATTCTAGGTATTATCAAATTGCCTGAGTTTTGAGAACGTAGCGGACGTAGAGGATTATAATGTAAAAGGAGCTCATTCAAATACTGAGGTGCTAAACCATTCAGGGCTTTATAAGTAATAAGCAATATTTTAAAATCTATGCGATGCTTGATAGGGAGCCAGTGCAGTGTTGACAGGACCGGGCTAATATGGTCATACTTCCTGGTTCTAGTAAGAACTCTTGCTGCTGCATTTTGGACTAGCTGTAGTTTGTTTACTAAGCGTGCAGAACAACCACCCAATAAAGCATTACAATAATCTAACCTTGAGGTCATAAATGCATGGATTAACATTTCTGCATTTGACATTGAGAGCATAGGCCGTAATTTAGATATATTTTTGAGATGGAAAAATGCAGTTTTACAAATGCTAGAAACGTGGCTTTCTAAGGAAAGATTGCGATCAAGTAGCACACCTAGGTTCCTAACTGATGATGAAGAATTGACAGAGCAACCATCAAGTCTTAGACAGTGTTCTAGGTTATTACAAGCAGAGTTTTTAGGTCCTATAATTAACACCTCTGTTTTTTCAGAATTTAGCAGTAAGAAATTACTCGTCATCCAGTTTTTTATATCGACTATGCAATCCATTAGTTTTTCAAATTGGTGTGTTTCACCGGGCTGCGAAGAAATATAGAGCTGAGTATCATCAGCATAACAGTGAAAGCTAACACCATGTTTCCTGATGATATCTCCCAAGGGTAACATATAAAGCGTGAAGAGTAGCGGCCCTAGTACTGAGCCTTGAGGTACTCCATACTGCACTTGTGATCGATAGGATACATCTTCATTCACTGCTACGAACTGATGGCGGTCATATAAGTACGATTTAAACCATGCTAATGCACTTCCACTGATGCCAACAAAGTATTCAAGTCTATGCAAAAGAATGTTGTGGTCAATTGTGTCAAACGCAGCACTAAGATCCAATAAAACTAATAGAGAGATACACCCACGATCAGATGATAAGAGCAGATCATTTGTAACTCTAAGAAGAGCAGTCTCAGTACTATGATACGGTCTAAATCCTGACTGGAAATCCTCACATATACCATTTTTCTCCAAGAAGGAATATAATTGTGTGGATACCACCTTTTCTAGTATCTTGGACAGAAAAGGGAGATTCGAGATTGGTCTATAATTAACTAGTTCTTTGGGGTCAAGTTGTGGTTTTTTGATGAGAGGCTTAATAACAGCCAGTTTGAAGGTTTTGGGGAAAGTGAAAAAGTGAAGTGACATTCAACCAAGTATGGTGACCCATACTCAGAATTTGTGCTCTGCATTTAACCCATCCAAAGTGCACACACACAGAGCAGTGAACACACACACACTGTGAGCACACACCCGGAGCAGTGGGCAGCCATTTATGCTGCGGCGCCCGGGGAGCAGTTGGGGGTTCGATGCCTTGCTCAAGGGCACCTAAGTCGTGGTATTGAGGGTGGAGAGAGAACTGTACATGCACTCCCCCCACCCACAATTCCTGCCGGCCCGAGACTCGAACTCACAACCCTTCGATTGTGAATCCGATTCGCTAACCACTAGGCCACGACTTTCCCTTTTAGGGACATGTCCTAATGACAATGAGGAATTAATAATAGTCAGAAGAGGATCTATGACTTCTGGAAGCACCTCTTTCAGGAGCTTAGATGGTATAGGGTCTAACATACATGTTGTTGGTTTAGATGATTTAACAAGTTTATACAATTCTTCCTCTCCTATAGTAGAGAATGAGTGGAACTGTTCCTCAGGGGGTCTATAGTGCACTGTCTGATGTGATACTGTAGCTGACGGCTGAATGGTTGCAATTTTATCTCTAATAGTATCGATTTTAGAATTAAAGTAGTTCATAAAGTCATTACTGCTGTGGTGTTGGGAAATGTCAACACTTGTTGAGGCTTTATTTTTCGTTAATTTAGCCACTGTATTGAATAAATACCTGGGGTTATGTTTGTTTTCTTCTAAAAGAGAAGAAAAGTAATCGGATCTAGCAGTTTTTAATGCTTTTCTGTAGGATATGTTACTTTCCCGCCAAGCAATACGAAATACCTCTAGTTTTGTTTTCCTCCAGCTGCGCTCCATTTTTCGGGCTGCTCTCTTTAGGGTGCGAGTATGCTCATTATACCATGGTGTCAAACTGTTTTCCTTAACCTTCCTTAAGCGTAAAGGAGCAACTTTATTTAAAGTGCTAGAAAAGAGAGAGTCCATAGTTTCTGTAACATCATCAAGTTGTTCTGAGGTTTTGGATATGCTAAGGAATTTGGATACATCAGGAAGATAACTTAAAAAGCAGTCTTTTGTGTTAGAAGTGATGGTTCTTCCATACTTGTAACAAGAAGTAGAATTTACAATTTTGGCTATATGAATTTTGCAAAGAACTGAATAATGATCTGAGATATCATCACTTGGCTGAATAATTTCAACACCATCAACATCAATTCCATGTGACAGTATTAAATCTAGAGTATGATTTCGACAATGAGTAGGTCCTGAAACGTGTTGTCTAACACCAATAGAGTTCAGAATGTCTATAAATGCTGATCCCAATGCATCGTTTTCATTATCAACATGGATATTAAAATCACCAACTATTAAAACTTTATCTGCAGCCAGAACTAACTCTTTAATAAAGTCTGTATGGTGCCCTGGTGGCCTGTATACAGTAGCCAGTACAAACATAACAGGGGATTTATCATTAACATTTGTTTCTCTGGATAATGTTATATGAAGTACCATTACTTCAAACGAGTTATACTTGAAGCCTGCCCTCTGAGAAATCCTGAAAACGTTGTTATAAATTGAAGCAACACCTCCACCTTTGCCTTTTAGACATGGCTCATGTTTATAACAGTAATCTTGGGGGGTGGACTCATTTAAAATAATGTAATCATCAGGTTTTAGTCAGGTTTCTGTCAAACAGAGTACATCTATATTATGATCAGTGATCATATTATTTACAAAAAGTGTTTTCGTAGAAAGGGATCTGATATTCAATAAGCCAAGCTTTATCATTTGTTTATCCATATTGCTTCTGTTTTTTATTTGTTGAACCTCAATTAAATTGTTAATCTTAACTTGGTTTGGACGTTTTTTGTATTTTCTAGTTCGGGGAACAGACACAGTCTCTATAGTGTGATATCTAGGTGAAAAAGTCTCTATGTGCTGAGAATTAACAAGACCCCAAGATACCTGAACACCTCCACTTGAGGCAGGAACTCACCACCAACCTGAAGTGGGCAATCCACCCTTTTCCGCACTAAAACCACTAATGTACAAAACTGATTCCAAAAAAGTTGGCACACTGTACAAATTGTGAGTAAAAAAGGAATGGAATAATTTTCAATTCTCCTAAAATTATATTTTATTCACAATAGAATATAGATAACATATTGAATGTGAGACATTTTAAAATATCATGCCAAAATTTGGCTCATTTTGGATTTCATGAGAGCTATTCATTCCAAAAAAGTTGGGACAGGTAGTAATAACCAGTTAAATGTACATATAAGGAATAGCTGGAGCACCAATTTGCTACTTATTAGGTCAATTGGCAACATGATTGGGTATAAAAAGAGCCTCTCAGAGTGGCAGTGTCTCTCAGAAGTCAAGATGGGCAGAGGATCAACAATTCCCCCAATGCTGCGGAGAAAAATAGTGGAGCAATATCAGAAACGAGTTTCTCAGAGAAAAAATTGAAAAGAGTTTGAAGTTCTCATCATTTACAGTGCATAATATCATCCAAAGATTCAGAGAATCTGGAACAATCTCTGTGCGTAAGAGTCAAGGCTGGAAAACCATACTGGATGCCCGTGATCTTCGGGCTATTAGACTGCACTGCATCACATACAGGAATGATACTGTAATGGAAATCACAATATGGGCTCAGGAATACGTCCAGAAAACATTGTCGGTGAACACAATCCACCGTGCCATTCGCAGTTGCCGGCTAAAACTCTATAGGTCAAAAAAGAAGCCAAATCTAAACATGATCCAGAAGCGCAGGCGTTTTCTCTGGGCCAAGGCTCATTTAAAATGGACTGTGACAAAGTGAAAAACTGTTCTGTGGACAGACTAATCAAAATTTGAAATTCTTCTTGGAAAACTGGGACGCCATGTCATCCGGACTAAAGAGGACAAGGACAACCCAAGTTGTTATCAGTGCTCAGTTCAGAAGCCTGCATCTCTGATGATATGGGGTTGCATGAGTGTGTGTGGCATGGACAGCTTACACATCTGGAAAGGCACCATTAATGCTGAAAGGTATATCCAAGTTCTAGAAAAACATATGCTCCCATCCAGACGTCGTCTCTTTTAGGGATGACCTTGCATTTTCCAACATGACAATGCCAGACCACATACTCCATCAAGATGTGACAAGACATTTGAGCAGCTAGAAGCATGTATTAGACAAGAATGGGACAACGTTCCTATTCCTAAACTTAAGCAACTTGTCTCCTCAGTCCCCAGACATTTGCAGACTGTTATAAAAAGAAGAGGTGATGCTACACAGTTGAAAACATGGCCTTGTCCCAACTTTTTTGAGATGTGTTGATTTAAATTTTAAATCAACTCAAACTTTAAACTTCCACATTATTGCATTCTGTTTTTATTCACAATTTCTACAGTGTCCCAACTTTTTTGGAATCGGGTTCGTACATCTACCATCTGGATGTTTTCCAGTCCTCGCTGACCCAAAGTTCAATGCACAATAGCCTGACGTTAGTCTAGTTAAAAATGACACTATCTTCTCTTCCTAACCTTCTTATCATAGAATGCCCTACTGTGAAAACAGAAATTTACAAACAGAAAACACATTTAAACGACAAGGTTTGATTCTAAGGATAAAACACAGATTCAGAAAGCTATAAATATCACTGATTTTTTACTACTAACATAGCTTCTGTGTGGTATCTTATAAGCAAGTATAAAGTACTGAATATGTACTGAAATGTGACTAAACATCTTTTAAGCTTTCAGATTCACAAACAGGTTTTCATTTATAGGAAAACTCAATTTACAAAAGATAATTTTATTCCCCATACAGAATTACAAATACATGAAAAAATAAACAATTCTGTCTTCTATAAGGAATGTATAAGGAATGGATTTCAGTGGTAATGTACTTTTATTTGAATTCACTTTTTGTACTGTTGAAATTAAAATAGTATTTTAATAGTAATATATAAAATAGTAATATATATAAACTCAGGTGAAGATCAGGATCGATATCAAAGATACTGTGATATTGTTTTAAATTATAGGAATTAACTACTGTTTGGACACTCTTGCTTACTGACCATTCATTTTGCAGATTTTAATTTCAGCAGATCAGCACAGTGCTCCACAAATCTTTAGCACCAACACTTACATTTTTTTAATTATTTTTATTTTTCAGTTTTTAAGACCTCGGAAAAAGACTAATAATAGTGTAGATGCCTTTCTTACGATGCAGTGAGAACATCAGGTGTTATGGGAAACGTTCCTAGTTCCATTTGTCATAATCAATCCAAAACAATCCATTAACAGATTTTAATTATAGAAACTCAGTGTGTATATGTGTATTCCAGGTTAAAGAGATGGGTATTTAATCTAGATTTAAACTGACAGAGTATATTGTTCCAGAGTTTTGAGAATGCAGTGGACGTGAAGGACTATAATGCAATATGAGCTCACTTGAGTGTTGAGAAGCTAAACTATTCAGGGCTTTATAAGTAATTAGCATGATTTTAAAATGAATTCATTGTTTAACAGGTAGCTAGTGCAGAGTTGACGGAACCGGGCTAATATAGTCATACTTCCTCATTCTAGTAAGAACTCTAGCTGCTGCATATTGGACTAGCTTATAAAGCATTACAATAATCTAACCTTGAGTTCATGATGCATAAATAAACATTTTTGCATTTGACATTGAGAGCATAGGCCGTAATTTAGATATATATTTTAAGTTGGAAAAATGCAGCTTTACAAATGCTAGAAACATGGCTTTCTAAGGAAAGATTGCGATCAAATAGCACAACTAGGTTCCTAACTGATGACAAAGAATTAACAGAGCACCCATCAAGTCTTAGACAGTGTTCTAGGTTATTACAAGCAGAGTTTTTTGACCCAATAATTGCCACCTCTGAATTTAGCAGCAGAAAATAACTAATCATAGAGTTTTTTTATATCGACTATGCATTCCATTAGTTTTGGAAACTGGTATGTTTCATCGGGCAGCAAAGAAATATAGTGCCAAGGATCATCAGCATAACAGTTATAGCTAACACCATGCTTCCTGATGATATCTCCCAAGGGTATCATAAAAAGCAACAGTCCTAGTACTGAGCCTTGTGGTACTCCACACTGCACTCAATCAAAGGAAAGTACATGTGGTGTGGTGTCTCATGAACTTTGTAGTGAATTTTACTGTAATATTTACGGACATCGTACATTCAGATGGGCCTAAAATCACTGAGAAGCTCTGGTAATACTTTCTTTATCCCACCTCTCTATGTAAAACTAATCCAAAGGACACAATCAGGTTCTCACATTTACATAATTTTTTATACAAATGTATTAATGTGATGTTTGGAATTTCCTTCCAGAATGAGTTTGCATGTGCCGTTTCATGTTTGTGTGATATGTGAAACTCTTTTCACACTGAAGACACTTATAAGGTTTCTCTCCAGTGTGAACTCTCATGTGAATCTTAAGGTTTCCTTTCGTCATGAAGCTCTTTCCACACTGAGGGCAGGTGAATGACTTCTCTCCACCGTGAATTCTTAAGTGATTCTCAAAGTTTGATCTGTGTGAGAAACTCTTCCCACATAGATGACATATATAACAGTTCTCTCCAGAGTGAATCTTCATGTGAAGATCAAGGTGCGCTTTATAGCAGAAACTCTTTTCACACTGATCGCATACAAACGGTTTCTCTCCAGTGTGAACTGCCATGTGGGAATTAAGATACTTTTTCTGTTTAAAACTCTTCCCACACAGCGAGCAGATGAACGGCTTCTCTCCAGTGTGGATTCTTATGTGAATATTAAGATTTCCTTTTTGTGTAAAGCTCTTCCCACACTGTTGGCAAATGTAAGGCTTCTCTCCAGTGTGAATTCTCATGTGAATTGTAAGAGTTTCTTTTCGCATGAAGCTCTTTCCGCACAGTTTGCAGGTGTGAGGCTTCTCTTCAATGTGTATTGTCACATGGGCATTAAGGTACTCTTTCTGTTTAAAATTATTTACACACTGAGAGCAGATGAATGACTTCGCTCTATCATGGCTTCTCGTGTGACTGTTACGGTTTCCTTTTGGTGAGAAGCTCTTCCCACACTGTTTGCAGGTGTAAAGCTTTTTTCCACTATGAATTTTCAAGTGGCTTTTAAGGTTGTTTTTTCGAATGAAACTCTTTCCACACTGCTGGCAGACATAAGACTTCTCTCCATTGTGAACTCTCATCTGGAATTCAAGGCATCCATTTTCTGTTTTTTGAGTCGGCGAATAAATAAAAGTTTTTCCCCCAGTCATGAGATCTTGATATTTCTCATACTGATCTTTCTCTTCAATTTCTTCCAGGTCTTGACTCTCCTCTTTCCGTGGCATCAGGTCTAGGGTGAAGAGAAACAAAAACAAGTCAACCCCAGTTTATTGGTACAAAGACATGAAAGCCTTTAGAGATTAGAACATAGTGTAAAGAACAGAAACTGCTATTTGTTAATAACTGGAATCTTTTCTGGGAGCATCCTAGGCTGTTTCTCGCTGATGGCTTGCACCCCAGCAGAGTCGGAGCGGAGCTGCTCTCTGACAAAATCTCCAGGACACTTCTCTCCATGTGACTAGTAAGACAATTCTTAAATAACTATTATGATGACTTTTGTTCCACCCACTTAAATGATAAAAGTACTTGCGCTGTACAATCTATTAAGACTGTGTCTGTGACTGTCTGTGTCTGAGGTCAAAATATAAATTTAATGGAGGATCTAGAAAAAATCTTATCGTGATTAAACCAGAAACATGTAAAGTAAATGAACAAAAACAATTTTTAAAGTTTGGGCTCATAAATATTAGTTCACCCACACCCAAAGCAGTTATTGTAAATGAAATGATCACAGATAATAGTTTTGATGTACTCTGCTTGACTGAAACCTGGCTAAAGCCAAATGATTATTTTGGTCTAAATGAGTCGACTCCACCAAACTACTGTTATAAGCATGAGCCCCGTCAGACTGGTCGTGGAGGAGGTGTTGCAACAATATATAGTGATATTCTCAATGTTACCCAGAAAACAGGATACAGGTTTAACTCTTTTGAAATACTTCTGCTAAATGTTACACTGTCAGACATGCAAAAGAAATCTAATGTATCTCTTGCTCTGGCTACTGTGTATAGACCACCAGGGCCGTATACAGAATTCCTAAAAGAATTTGCAGATTTCCTCTCAGACCTTCTAGTTACAGTTGATAAGGCGCTAATCATGGGAGATTTTAATATTCACGTTGATAATGCAAATGATACATTAGGACTTGCGTTTACTGACCTAATAAACTCCTTTGGAGTCAAGCAAAATGTCACCGGGCCCACTCATCGTTTTAATCATACACTAGATCTAATTATATCGCATGGAATCGATCTTACTGCTATAGATATTGTACCCCAAAGTGATGATATTACAGACCATTTCCTTGTATCGTGCATGCTGCGTATAACTGATATTAACTATATGTCTCAGCGTTACCGTCTGGGCAGAACTATTGTTCCAGCCACCAAAGACAGATTCGCAAATAACCTGCCTGATCTATCTCAACTGCTATTTGTACCCAAAAATACACATGAATTAGACAAAATTACTGACAACATGGGCACTATTTTCTCTAATACATTAGAAGCTGTTGCCCCCATCAAATTGAAAAAGGTTAGAGAAAAACGTACTGTGCCATGGTATAACAGTAATACTCACTCTCTCAAGAAAGTAACTCGTAGTCTTGAACGCAAATGGAGAAAAACTAACTTTTTTAAGTTTTTAGAATTGTGTGGAAAAACAGTATGTCCAGGTATAGACAGGCTCTAAAAACTGCTAGGGCAGAGCATATACACAAACTCATTGAAAATAACCAAAACAATCCAAGGTTTTTATTTAGCACAGTGGCTAAATTAACAAATTACCAGACGCCACCTGATTCAAATATTCCACCAACGTTAAATAGTAATGACTTTATGAATTTCTTCACTGATAAAATAGATAACATTAGAAATACAATAGCGAATGTAGATTCTACAGCGTCTAACACTTCAGTTTCATCCATCTCACCCAAAGATAAACTGCAGTGCTTTACAAATATAGGACAGGAAGAGCTAAATAAACTTATCACTGTATCTAAACCAACAACATGTTTATTAGATCCTGTACCCACTAAATTAGTAAAAGAGCTGTTACCTGTAGCCGAAGAACCGCTTCTCAATATCATTAACTCGTCGTTATCTTTAGGTCACGTCCCAAAACCATTCAAGCTGGCGGTTATCAAGCCTCTTATTAAGAAACCAAAACTAGATCCTAGTGTACTGGCAAATTATAGGCCTATTTCAAATCTTCCATTTATGTCTAAAATTTTAGAAAAAGTTGTGTCTGCTCAATTGAGCACCTTCCTGCATAAAAATGATCTGTATGAAGAATTTCAGTCAGGTTTTAGGCCCCACCATAGCACAGAAACTGCACTTGTTAAAATTACAAATGACCTGCTTCTTGCGTCAGATCAAGGCTGCATCTCATTTCTAGTTTTACTTGATCTTAGTGCTGCGTTCGACACCATAGATCATGACATACTCATAGATCGATTACAAAACTATACAGGTATTCAAGGGCAGGCTCTAAGATGGTTTAGATCCTACCTGTCCGATCGCTACCATTTTGTTTACTTAAATGGGGTGTCATCTCATTTGTCATCAGTAAAGTATGGAGTGCCACAAGGATCCGTCCTAGGTCCCCTTCTATTTTCAATATACATGTTGCCCCTTGGTAATATTATTAGAAAATACGGAATTAGCTTCCACTGTTATGCTGATGATACTCAGCTATATATCTCAACAAGACCAGATGAAACTTCCCAATTATCTAAGCTAACAGAGTGTGTTAAAAATGTAAAAGATTGGATGACAAATAATTTTCTCCAATTAAATTCGGATAAGACAGAGATATTAATTATTGGACCAAAAAACACCACACAGAATCTTGTAGATTACAATCTGCAACTAGACGGATGTACTGTTACTTCCTCTACAGTCAGAAATCTGGGTGTTATATTGGACAGCAATTTGTCTTTTGAAAATCATATTTCCAATGTTACAAAAACCGCATTCTTCCATCTTAGAAACATTGCCAAGCTACGAAACATGTTATCTGTTTCTGATGCAGAAAAGCTAGTTCATGCTTTCATGACCTCTAGACTGGACTATTGTAATGCACTTCTAGGTGGTTGTCCTGCTTCGTCAATAAAGAAGCTACAGGTAGTCCAAAATGCAGCAGCTAGAGTCCTTACCAGGTCAAGAAAATATGATCATATTACCCCAATTTTACAGTCTCTGCACTGGCTACCTATTAAGTTCGGTATCAGTTACAAATTATCATTACTTACCTATAAGGCCCTAAATGGTTTAGCTCCTGCGTACCTAACTAGCCTTCTACCACGCTACAACCCATCACGCTCCCTAAGGTCACAAAACACTGGACTTTTGGTAGTTCCTAGGATAGCAAAGTCCACTAAAGGAGGTAGAGCTTTTTCACATTTGGCTCCCAAACTCTGGAATAGCCTTCCTGATAATGTTCGGGGTTCAGACACACTCTCTCTGTTTAAATCTAGATTAAAAACGCATCTCTTTCGCCAAGCATTCGAATAATGTATCTCTTAAATTGTGAGTGTAGTTGCATCTGCATTTTTATTCTTTAGCTTGGGTTAAACTAATTTTACTTTGTTGGATCAGCAGCTATGCTAATGATGTCTCTATTTTGTTTCTATGTTTTGCATAGGATTTACACAAGCTCCAGTCTGAATCCAGAACACCTGAGAAGAGATGATGCTGACCCTCAGAGGACCCCAGATGATCCTAACCTTGGATCAACAAACAGAACTAACAATTATTGCTACATGTGTGACTGTATCATATAATTACTATTAATTAATAATATTGATAGTTCATCATCTAGCTGACTACGTCTTGTATTATTATTATTATTTTTATTTTTCTAAAATCCTGTCAAACGTGCACAAACTACTAGCTACTACTAAATATTGTAGAAACATAATTTTCTGTAAAGTTGCTTTGTAACGATTTGTATTGTAAAAAGCGCTATACAAATAAACTTGAATTGAATTGAATACTACTACAGCTCTCCTCAACTTTACAAATGATTTATATACAGCATTTGATGAAGGAAAATATACTGGAGCTATCTTTATTGATTTCTCGAAAGCGTTTGATACAGTTGATCATTATTTACTCCTAGATAAATTGTATTCGATTGGCTTAAGCCAAAGATCTTTATTATGGTTTAATGCCTATTTACATGGTAGGCGTCAATACGTTGCATCACAAAATACATGCTCCACTAGTATAATTATAGGTAAAGGTGTACCCCAAGGTTCTGTGCTGGGGCCACTCCTTTTTTCTATTTATATTAATGATATGCCCTGTATTTGTTTATCCTGTAATGTCCATCTTTATGCTGATGATACGGTTCTATATGCATCGTATAACCAAAAGAACCAGGTACAAAATGCATTACAATCAGATTTTATCATTGTCCAAAAATGGCTTAGAGAGCACAACCTTTTTCTTAATGAGAAAAAAACATGCACTATGTTGTTTAAGCTGAAACCATCTAAAGTTACCACGAATGAAATACAAATCTGCATGAATGATGGAAGATCTCTTGTAAATGTAAATGCATTTAAGTACCTGGGACTGTGGTTAGATACTGAGCTGTCATTTAATGTTCATATTGAAGGTACAGTCAAGAAAGTTAAACAATGCTTGTGTCAGTTGTACCGTTCAATTGATTGTTTTACATTTGGTACTAGAAAGCGTATTGCACAGCAACTCCTATTACCGCTAATTGATTATGCAGATATTGTTTACCACACATCAAGTGTTACTTCTCTCAAAGCTCTAGATCTTTTATTTAATTCCATATGTAGATTTGTTTTAAGGTATCCATTTGTGACACATCACTGTACGCTCTATGAAAAATTGGACTGGCTCCAACCTAAAGAAAGAAGAAGGTATCACTGGTATATGTTTATTTTTAAATGCACTAATTATGCCAATAAATGTCCCCTTTATCTTCAACAATACTTTGTCAGACACATCTCAGCCTATCCCATACGACATTTGCTACATCCATTTTTTGCTACACCAAGAATTCGACGGGAAATTGGGAGAAGAGCATTTTGTTATAAAGCTCCTATGGACTGGAATAACCTCCCACTGTCACTGAAATCTATTACATCTTTACATTTATTTAAATCAGCAATATTTTCATATTTAAAGACACCATGTATATGTTTTAATTGAGGATTCCTTTTTTTTTTTTTCAGTTCATATTTTAGTAAATCTTGGGCACATTAGAATGCTGTAATGTCATGTGAACATTCTATGAGGCTTTATTATTATTATTATTATTGTTTTGTCAATGTAAACCATGTAATGTATTGTATAATTTGGGGAGGTGGTGGGTCTTATGGGGGAAAATGCTGTGAATGATGTCCTGTCGAGTTTGGTTTTTTTATTTTTGTGCTGTTTTTGTTTTTTACATTATTGTGTATTGTTTTGTTTTGAGCATGTGTGGCTCTTGGTGTTATTTTCAATTAGTGATTGAAAGGACCCCCTTGAAAATGAGATGGTACATCTCAAGGGGCTATCCAAAATAAAAGAAAGAGATAGAGGGGATGAACCTAGGGCGGGGCTGAGCGAGTGCGGCGTGATCCTGAGACGCGCAGTGACGGATTGATTGACAGCTGCTGTCAGAGACGCTAAAATGGAGAGTGACTGTAATGACGCAAGTAGCTTTGCAACAGAGCGATCATTTGAAGTAGAGGACTTTTCTCCCCCACTTTTACCTGAAGTGGAGGGTGTTGAGGTGTCTGTTCATATCAATTCGAGCCGCTGGCTCAAACTGCGGTCTTAACTCCCGCACCGCGTCGCTTTTCAGCGCGAGCTGTGTGGAGAAGCCCATTTCCACCTCCATTGCATTTGAGAAGCAATCCCGTGTTAAATGAAGTTTGCACACTCGAGCTCTAGGTGGGAACTTGCGGTCTTCCAGGCCAAGTGCATGCAACCACTGGCTCCTAATTTTAAAGTCTGCTGGTAAACTATGCAGTCCAGCAATGCTGTCGCAACCAGCAACACGCCTCCGTACCATCCTGACCACTAAATACAGATAAATCTACGCTAACTTGAAGATCTAAATAACTGTATAATTGCTATGCTAAATAGATGCTGTATTAGTCTATTCTGGTCGTTACCAATACTCGCAATTCCAGCTGCTGACTCACTACAGTGATTTTGATGGTTTTATACTGCCAAGGGCGTGGTAGCTCGTACCAAGGGGCGTGGTGAGCTGGAAACTGCTTACGTCACTAGCCACCGCAACATCCAATAGGAAAAATCAACTGCAGTAGCTACCGTTCAACCTGAAGAGGGCAGCACTCACACGTTTTTACACCATATATCATAGAATTAAAACACTTTATACTCAAATGTCAAAAAAGTTACTCGAATCAATGAACAGCACTAATAAAGCCCCATTCTTATAGATCATTAACTAAAAAAAGTTGGTTTAGGGTTTAGTTACTCTTTAATGCTTTCTTTTCTCAAAAAGAGAAAGTGTTTTTAAGCTTTGTTTCCTTTAGTTACTATTTTGAGGAGTCAATGTGTTTTCATCAGTAAGCACAGAAAGAAAGTAATGTTATCAAGACCCAAATCTGATCAAATTGTAGGTAATTTTAGGATGACTAAAGCATATGTAAAGTAATGTATAGGCAGTAAATGTTAAGTTGATCAATTTCATGGTTTGCATTTTCCTAAAGACACATAATTGTTGGATACTTTTACATAACTAAGTGATATAAATTAATTATTTTAATTGTTTTTAAGATAGAAGTATATATAGCATTAAACGTTACAGAAAGTAATTGTTTTGGCAATATATTCATTGTTTTTTATTGCTACAAATGTGACTGCATCATATAATTGCTGTTAATAATGTTCATCGTCTGGCTGACTACGTCTTGTATTAATTTTCCTGAAAAATCCTGTCATATGCATACAAACTGACAGTCACCACTTATAAGCTACTACTAAATATTGTAGAAACTTAATCTTCTGTAAAGCTGCTTTGACAAACATTATTGCATAAAGTGCTATATAAATAAAGATGACTTGACTTGACCAACCTGTTTGTTCCTCAGTATCTTCGTGTTTGACTCTGAATTTGTCTTCAATCTTCATGTCTTCTCTCTCCTCTTTAATAAACTCCATCCTAAATCACGATTAAACAAAAACACACAAATTGTACAAACATTTCATATTTAGCCATTTCATAATCATCTTAATATCAATATCCATGGCACCAAGTCACAACACTAAAAGAAAATAAAACACCAAAAGATTCTAAATGTGTCTGAGCTTGTATCACTAAAGAAGATGAGCAGTTTGATTAATATTAAACAGGCTGCTTGGAAGGTTTAAATCTAATTTTAGTGCAGATTTTGTGGCCAGCAGCCATTCTTCATTCCGAATGTTCAGTCTGATCATTTCAGATTTTATTGATTGCTAACACACAACTCATGGAACCATTCATCATTTTCTGTAATTATAAACAATCTCAATACTACACACATCAGTATTGTGTGATCATTCTGAGGTGGTGAATCTGCCCTGACTCCAGATCAGATGTGTGTGTGTGTGTGTGTGTGTGTGTTGTTGTTGTTCTTGTTTCAGTGTGATGAACTGCTTCACTATATAGAGTAAATAAAATCTGTTCATTACTGTTAGTATATAGATTTTAACCATACATTACAAATGATATATTAATTTTCTCTATAAAACATGTATTTAAAACTATCTGAATGGGTGGTATTGATTTAAACTCTTTAAAGGATTAAAAACAAACCTTTCTTCAGCAGATTCACAGAAGCAGGACGCAGACTTATGACATCATGTCACTATACCAAATTAAAAGTCCCATTTACACGAAACAGAGGCTGTGTCCAAAATGGCATACTTCCCTGCTATATAGTGATTTTTCTGTAAAAACAGTTTATGTATAGCGAACAACAGGGCTCCAGTAAACACATGCACGTCTCCAAAGTGAATTTAAGGAATCAATTAAAGGCATTTAAGCTTCAAGGAAAGGTGACATTTGTGGAAAAAACTGGCATTTGTGGAAAAAAGGAAACACTGAAGCAAAAATATAAAGTAAGAAAATATAAGAAACCATTTTGTTACTTCTAATACAGAAATGAAATGACAGTGTGCTGTTAAAATGGCTGCTTTTGTTTTGTGTTTGTGCATCTTTTCAGGATCTTAAATGTCTGCAGACAGCTGTGTGCAACGAGGATGGAGAAGATGGAGTGTCATGGGTGAAACGCTCCATCTCTCCAGCTCTTACTGTCTCATCAGGACCGGATGCTGCTGTGGTCTCTTCATCCTCAGTGACCCCAGAGCAGCGAGAGCATCTAGAGAAAGATCAAAACACACTGAGGATGTGATTTTGGTCAAGTTTGTTCTTGTGATTTCTTTTGATTTCTGTTCATACAACATCAGTCAGTGAAACCTGAGATTCAGAAGCTTCAAAAGCATCATCAAATAATGTCCTGAAGAATCTGGAAGTCAGGCTCCATTGACTGATACTGTATGAACAGAAACAAGACCAAAATCACCTTCTGTGTTAGGAAAACACACACACACACACACACACACACAGAGAGAGAAAGACATGCACGAGATGTAAATGTGTAGTTGTTCTCATGGAGAGCAGCACAGTGTTCACCTGCTCTGCTTCAGGATTTTGTGGTATGAGAGAGCTTGGTTTCATGTGTTGTTGACTTGTATTTGTTTATTGTGATGGTTACTTTTATTTATTTTTTACTCATTTATAATTGTTTTATTACCATATGCATTCATTAATTACTTGACTGTAATTGAGATGTATTCAGCTTGGCTGTATTTGTCTAGTAGTGTGTAGTCATGCATAGCTATGGCATATGACTAAACAAATTACATTTTGCTAGTTTTACTAAAAATATAATTAATTATTGGTCACCATTTATCATTATTATTGTTCTTAAGTCTTGGGGTGGGCTAGAAATGCTTTCTGATGTAATCTTAATGTCTAAGTTGTAATACCATTTTTCAAGGGTTAAATCAACAGTCTTCTCCAAAGGAGAGATCTTTTAGCAGCTGTTCCAAGTCTTCTTTGTGCAGATATTACAAATATTGCCAACGCTGAGGAACAGTGTACTAAGCAGAGTTGTGGAGTTACTGATACTATGAGCTGTTTGTGCACCTGTCACTCCTATTTTCTTATTACTATTACTGCCGAACTTACAATTACATACTGGCTCAGGGAAAGATGGCATTATCTTTATTATCTTGTACTTTATATTACAGATGTCAAATAAAATGTTATTTTTTATTTTCTCGTTTTTTTTTTTTTATGAGGAGGAAAAAATAATTCACTTTCTGTCCTACTGGAGAGGTTTGGTACATCTGGTGTTCTTTGGCCATGCTATCTTCAAGAATTTCACCATACATGTCAAGCAGGGATGTTGTAACACTCTTGTTTTGTCACACAATTAAAAGGAAGGGGATCCATTCATCCAAGAGTAGAGAAGAATATATTTAAAGGGCAAACACTCATATAACACTAATATCAACAAAACAACTTTTTTCTTAGGTTCACCCAAATTTTCGACAGCATTGCTTTAAACACCACAGTTTTACATGTTCCCTTTTTTATTAATCGCTGTCCATATAGGCAATATTGGCAATAATTTTTTTAGTATATACGCCTATTTTCTCAAAAACGTAATACATAATTCGTAACTGCAAAGGGTAAACTTTTATTTGTGTGCACTCACAAAATCAACAAAACATTGTGCTTTCTGCCATGTTGTCTTTAACAGGAGTATAAAAATTAACTGAAACAAACATGATAAATAGCATATATCTATAGAAAGCATTAAATGACTACTTAACGAAATAAATTGAAGACAAAAACTTGTTCATTATAATCATAATCCGTCTAGAAGCTCTTCTCTCTGGCGCGTATAATGAAGAGATGACGAGAAAGGCAACTTCATCCTTGCGACACAGACTCAGAAAACACTAGTTTATTAGTAAATAATTCAAATATCTCCTTACTAGTTCCCCCTGTCACATTTATGATAATTACTTTTGCTGGTGCTTTGCAAGCTTGAGTCTATTGTGTGTATTTCAATTCAGAACTGTTCAGCTGCGCTGCTGCTGCCGGACATTAAACACCGTTGAGTCGCTCTTGACAATCACAGCAGCACGGTTTCGTGTTGTTTCCACCAGCGCAGCAAAAACAACTGAATCACTTATTAATGGATGTCTAAAAAAGTAAGGAGAAGTCTAAAACAGGCGGGAGGCCTGCGTCTGAACTATGACGTGAAAATTGTCCCGAAGCCTGGCTTGAGAGGTGTAGAAAAGGTTGTGGACCGTCGGGCTCGGGCTGAAATGTAATGTCTGCTGTTGAACCACAGGGAGACTTTCAGAGTCGTGGAAACTTTTCCCCCTCTCGAACGGCTGGTCGCAATGGTGAAACCTCTGATTTTAGGTTGCATGTGAAACCAAATTGGTCCCACTCTAGAGCCCTGAGTTCAATTGGAAATCCACAAAAGGAAAAGGAAATCAAACTTTCCTGAAGATGGTACTCCTCTGGTAATGCTTGGTGATTTCCACATCCACCTAGATAAACCTCAGGCTGCTGACTTCAAAACATGCGCTGTTGCTCTGTGGACAACTCTTCAGTTGCTCCACAGCACATCTCAGACCACTTCCTCATTACTGCTAACCTAGCACTTACTCCTGAAGTGGCTCACACTCCAACGCAGGTCACCTTTCGACGGAACCTACGCTCACTCTCTCCATCTCGCCTATCTTCTGTGGTTTCATCCTCGCTTCCTGCACTCTCAGTTTTCAGCTCTGGACACAAACAGCGCTATGGACACTCTTTGCTCCACTTTAACATCTTGCTTGGACAACTTTTGCCCACTGTTGTCTAAACCAGCACGCACCGCCCCATCTGCCCCCTGGCTGTCCGAGGTTCTCCGTGAACATCGCTCTAAACTCAGGGCTGCAGAGAGGAAATGGCAGAAATCAAGAAACTCTACCGACCACAGTGTGTATCAGTCTCTCCTCTCTTCCTTCTCTGCAAATGTCTTCACGGCTAAAACATCCTACTACCACAACAAAATTAACAGCTGTTGTGATGCTCGGACACTCTTCAAGACTTTCTCTTCTCTTCTTAATCCGCCGCCACCACCACCTCCTTCGACTCTTACAGTGGACGACTTTGCTGTTTTCTACACAAATAAGACAAGAACCATCAGTGACCAATTCTCCACACCGTAGACTGAGGACAACTTCACCATGACCGACGCACACTCTTTCTCCTCCTTCTCCCCACTCTCATTGACGTTTCCAAACTTCTCCTGTCCAATCATCCTACTACTTGTCCACTTGATCCGATCCCCACTCACCTCCTTCAAGTGATCTCTTCTTCAGTCATACCTTTACTTACTCACATTATCAACTCCTCTCTTTACTCTGGAACATTTCCCTCAGCATTCAAGCAGGCTCGGGTAAGCCCACTGCTCAAGAAACCTCTAAATCCAGCGCTTCTTGAAAACTACAGACTAGTATCCCTTCTTCCATTCATTGCAAAGACACTTGAGCGAGCTGTGTTCAACCAGCTTTCTATGTTCCTTGTACAGAACAACCTCCTGGACAGCAACCAATCTGGCTTCAAAAGTGGCCACTCAACTGAGACTGCTCTGCTCTCGGTAACTGAAGCCCTGCGACTAGCAAGAGCAGCTTCAAAATCCTCAGTACTCATCTTACTGGACCTGTCTGCTGCTTTTGACACTGTTAATCACCAGATTCTCCTGTCCACCCTCAGAAAGATGGGCATCACTGGAACCGCACTCCTGTGGTTGAAGTCCTACCTCTCTGACAGATCCTTCAGTGTGTCTTGGAGGGGTGATATTTCTAAGTCACAACACCTTACTACTGGGGTTCCTCAAGGCTCAGTACTTGGACCACTTCTCCTCTCCATCTACATGACGTCATAAGAATCTGTCATTCAGAAGCATGGCTTTTCTTACCACTGCTACGCTGATGACACCCAACTCTACTTCTCATTCCAACCAGATGACCTGACGGTAGCTGCTCGCATTTTAGCCTGTCTGAGTGACATTTCTAGCTGGATGAATGACCATATCACCTTCAGCTTAACCTTACGAAGACAGAACTCCTGGTGATTCCAGCTAACCCATTGCTTCATCACAACTTCTCTATACAGCTGGGTTCGTCAACCATTACTCCTTCGAGGACAGCCAGAAACCTAGGAGTTGTGATGGATCATCAGTTAAGCTTCACAGACCACATTGCTACAACGACCCGGTCCTGCAGGTTTGCCTTATACAACATTAGGAAGATTAGACTCTTCCTGTCAGAGCAAGCCACCCAACTTCCAAGCTCTTGTTCTCACCAGACTGGACTATTGTAATGCTCTCCTGGTGGGCCTTCCTGCATGTACTGTCAAGCCTCTGCAATTGATCCAGAATGCAGCAGCAAGGGTTGTCTTCAATGAGCCAAAAAAAGCTCACGTTACTCCTCTCCTCATCAGGTTACACTGGCTACCAGTAGCCACTCGCATCAAATTCAAGGTACTGATGCTAGCCTACAAGACGACCACTGGCACGGCACCAACATACCTAAACTCACTGGTTAAATCTTAGGTGCCCTCCAGAAGTTTGCGCTCTGCAAGTGAACGACGCATTGTGGTGCCATCCTAAAGAAGTTCAAAATCACTCTCACGGACCTTGTCCTGGACTGTGCCCAGCTGGTGGAATGATCTCCCAATCTCAATTCGTACAGCTGAATCTTTACTCATTTTCAAGAAACATCTAAAGACTCATCTTTTTCGCATGCACTTAACCAACTAATACTAGCACTTTTCCTTTTCTTGTCTTTTCATTTATTAAAAAAAAAAAAAAAAAAAAAACCTGGCTATGCGTTCTATATTAGACTAACTGAGACTTGTCATGGCACTTGTATACTGATGTTGTTCTCTTGTTGACCTGACTGCTTCTATTGATCTCATTTGTAAGTCGTTTTGGATAAAAGCGTCTGCTAAATGATTAAATGTAATGTAAATGTAATTCAGATCAAAACCCTAGTCGCCAGCAGCAAGCACGTGAAGTGGTTCAACCAGCGGAAATTATTTATAGGCTTAAAGATATCAACCTAATAATGTTATTGGACCAATATCAATATCTAAGGGTATTTTTGGGGCCTGGAGAAATTTTTTCATGCCCTGAAATTTGTGCTTTTTTCAGTTTCTTATAAATATCTAAATGGCTAATCTCACTGTAATCAGCACAAACTGGGCTATGATAAAATGTGAGCAGCATGTATGTACATTAGAGGTGACCCTAAATAGTCGACGATTCAATGCTTCGATTCGAGGAGCCTGATTCGACTACCAATCTCACAGTCGAATATTTGTGGGATGTTATGATTATGTCATTCTGACTATATGTGAGCGATCAAATGTCTGATTTCACATAGAACTTGAACCTCATAACAAAGAAAATGAAAAAAAAAGCCTCATAACGTGTATACACGTTAATCGACTCCAGAGGGAAACATTTTGACACATACTGAAACATTCAAAGTCATAAATAGCCAAATGAATGGACAAAAGTTGATTTGAATACTTTGTTTTTAATATCTGAACAACAAAAAATACAATAAGAAAATAGTAAAATTTATAGGAAACAACGATCTGACAACATGAAACACCAGTTACTGAACTTATATAGGAACAAACAATTGAAACGAGCTGGCGCTGCTGATCATCGCTGATCAGTGACCACGCCCACACACACACAACAGCACGCTAGACGAAAGAGAGAGAGTGAATTCATGAACCGTGACAGTACCCCCTCCCCTAAGAACACCTCCTGGCATTCCCTGGCAGACTTACCTGACGATTGTAATCATCGATCAGAGAGTTATCCAGAATGTCTCTAGCGGGAACCCAACTTCTCTCTTCCGGACCGTAACCCTCCCAGTCCACCAGGTACTGAAATCCGCGTCCCCTCCTTCTCGAGTCCAGAATACGACTAACCAAATAAGTAGATTCCCCATCTACGAGACGCGGCGGGGGAAGAACCGG
Source organism: Carassius carassius (assembly GCF_963082965.1). NCBI lineage: Eukaryota > Metazoa > Chordata > Actinopteri > Cypriniformes > Cyprinidae > Carassius > Carassius carassius. The sequence continues at coordinate 32,454,074 of NC_081776.1, forward strand.
GACAGGCGGATTAATAGGTGCCCAAAACACGGGTTTGATTTTGGATACATGGAAGGCGGGGTGAATTCTCCTGTACGATAAAATGATAAAATGAGCCGCCTTCGAGAACCGGTCCACGACCGTCAAAACGACAGTCTTGCCCTGGGAGGGCGGGAGGGCGGTGACAAAATCTAGCGCGATGTGGGACCAGGGTCTTGAAGCGACTGACAGCAGTTGTAGTAACCCATTAGGGGGTCGGTTGGACGTCTTACCAGTGGCACAAACCGAGCAAGCCAAAACAAAACTACGGATATCACGAGCCATTAACGGCCACCAGAATCGTTGCTTAACCAAAAAACTGGTACGATTGACTCCTGGATGACAAGCTATACTGGAGCAATGACCCCACTGAATGACTTCAGACCGATACTCCTCAGGTATAAATAATAGGTTCGGTGGGCAATCGGGCGGAGGCGTTACCCCTTCTAAGGCCTTCATGACCCTCGATTCGACCTCCCATCTGAGAGTGGTGACCACTAATGTCTCTGGTAAAATACACTAGGGAGTAGACGGGCGTTCGGAATGTTCAAAAATACGAGATAAAGAATCGGGTTTGATGTTTTTGGAACCCGGGCGGTAAGAAAGAGAAAAGTCAAAACGACCGTAAAAAAGTGCCCACCGAGCCTGCCTAGAGTTGAGTCTTTTAGCAGTTCTAATGTATTCTAGGTTCTTGTGATCGGTCCAAACGATAAAAGGTACCCCAGAACCTTCTAACCAGTGCCGCCATTCCTCCAGTGCTAACTTGACTGCCAACAACTCCCGGTTACTAATGTCATAATTACGTTCGGCAGGTGATAAACGATGATAAAAAAATGCGCAAGGGTGAACCTTATCATCTGTGGCAGAACGTTGAGAAAGAACTGCTCCTACCCCCACCTCTGACACGTCGATCTCCACCACGAACTGCCGTGATGGATCAGGGGCAACGAGGATGGGAGCCGAAACGAAGCGGCTCTTGAGTTTGGCAAATACAGCTTCTGCTGTATCGGACCACCTGAACGTCGTTCTGGTGGAGGTCAAGGTGGTCAGAGCAGCGACTAGTTGGCTGAAATTACGAATAAAACGTCAATAAAAATTGGCGAATCCCAGAAACCTCTGTAGGGCCTTACGGGAATCTGGACTTGGCCAATCTATCACAGCCTTAATCTTGTCAGGATCCATACGCACTCCCTCAGACGAGACGATGTACCCTAAAAAGGGGACGGACTGTGCATGAAATACGCATTTCTCCGCCTTGACAAAAAGCCAATTCTCTAGCAACCTCTGAAGCACTCGTCTGACGTGCTGAACGTGTTCCTGGAGAGAAGAGGAAAAGATCAATATGTCATCCAGGTAAACATATATGAATTGATCAACCATATCTCTTAACACGTCATTGACGAGTGCTTGGAAGACCGTGGGCGAGTTGGAAAGCCCGAAGGGCATAACCAAGTATTCAAAGTGCCCTCTGGGGGTATTAAATGCGGTCTTCCATTCATCTCCCTTCCTTATGCGAACCAAATGATAAGCGTTACGTAAATCCAATTTTGTAAAGTGGATGCTCCCTGCAATCGTTCGAAAGCTGAAGACATCAACGGCAAAGGATAAGTATTCTTTACCGTGATGTTGTTCAACCCTCGATAATCAATGCACGGTCGCAGAGACCCATCCTTCTTCCCCACAAAAAAGAACCCCGCCCCCGCTGGAGATGAGGAAGGTCTAATGAATTTGGATGCTAAAGAATCAGGAATATATTTCTCCATAGCCTCCCTCTCTGGAACAGAAAGTGAATATAACTTGCCCTTGGGCGGAGACCCACCTGGTACTAAGTCTATAGCACAGTCATAGGGACGATGTGGAGGAAGAGAAGCAGCACGAGACTTACTGAACACTTCTCTCAGGTCCTGGTACTCTTCGGGTACGTTAGATAAATTCACCACCTCCTCCTGGAAAACAGACACAGGTACAGACGAACACGCAGACACCAGACATGACTCATGACACTTATTACTCCACATAGAAATGGTATTGTGCCCCCAATCGACTCTGGGATTGTGTTGTGTGAACCAAGGATGACCAAGTACGATGGGTGCCAGAGGTGAGTTTATGAGGAGGAATGTTATTGTCTCAGTGTGGTTGCCAGACGTGATGAGAGTGATGGGTTCAGAGGCATGTGTAATGTTGGAGAGCTGTTGTCCATTAAGAGCATTGACAGCGATTTTGTATGTGAGAGGGGTGGTAGAAATGTGGAGATGGTGAGCCAGTTCAATATCCATAAAATTACCTTCTGCCCCTGAATCCAATAAAGCCTGGGTGTCGTGAGTGTTGGTTGCCCACCTTAGTCTTACCGGAGGGAGAGTAGATGATGATGGTGTAAATGAGGTCTTCCCGGTGGAGATCCCGCCCGATAGTAGCCTCATAGTCACTACCGGGCTTGGTCTTTTAACGGGCATGAGTGGATGAAGTGGCCCGCCCTCCCGCAGTAAAGGCACAGTCCGTGGGATCTCCGCCATTCCTTCTCCTCCTGGGAAAGCCGAGCTCTACCCACCTGCATGGGTTCTGGATCGTAAGAGGGGCTGACCGTATCCAGGAATTCAGAGCGTCGGGTCTCCATGCCGCGAACTGGATGATCTTGTTGGAAATGGCCCATTCTGTTCAGCCGAGCATCTACTCGAAGTACTAATTCGATAAGTCCATTGAGACTAGTAGGAAGGTCCAGCATGTAAATCTCCCTCTGAATACGGTCAGCAAACCCATGCAGGAATCTGTCCCACTGCACCTCCTCGTTCCATCGGCTCTCTGCAGCCAGGGTGCGGAACTGGATGGAATATTCCGACACCGAACCATGACGAAAATCGGCGAGTAGTCCGATATTTATTGACAAACAGCACAAAGGTCAGGTAATGAGCAAGATCACAGGAGACACAGGCGGGCGGACACAAGGCTGATGGACAGATGACGCAGGGACTTCGGTGGACAACAGGTGGTGGTGCTCGGTCCAGTGGCGATCCCTTGAATCCCGGTGAGTGAGTAATCCTCATGAAGAAGCTGTAATCCAGTGTTGAGTGACGATCCAGGAACGAACGACGAAGACAGGAAGACTAGGCAGGAACAAAGGACACAGGAACAGCACGGGAGCATACCGGGGAGAAACAACGATCTGACAACATGAAACACCAGTTACTGAACTTATATAGGAACAAACATTTGAAACCAGCTGGCGCTGCTGATCATCGCTGATCGGTGACCACGCCCACACACACACACACACACAACAGCACGCTAGACGAAAGAGAGAGAGGGAATTCATGAACCGTGACAGAAGGATTATGTGGCATTGAAGACTGGAGTAAAGGCTAATGAATATCTATATATCTAAATAAAAATAGACTCAGTATATATGACCCAAAGTAACTAGTAACTAACTACTTGAGTAGATTTTTTTATCCGATACTTTTTTACTCTTACTCAAGTAACTATTCAGACTAGTACTTTTACTTTTACTTGAGTAAATATTTCTATAAGTACTTTTACTTGAGTACAGTTTTTGGGTACTCTAACCACCTCTGTGTGTGTGTCATCTATATGTAAAAGTGTGCTATAGGGGTGGGCAGAAAACGCCTAAGGACGTGACAAAATGGCCTAATATGACGCCCTGAGATGAGAACGCGTTGAGACTTCTGATGCGCTGCTCTAAATTTTCTAAGTTGCCATTCTTGTCAAAAATTTTAGAGAAAATTGTTTTTAATCAGTTATCTTCATTTATCTCACAAAGATACATTTTAGATACATTTCAGTCTGGTTTTAGAGCCCATCATAGCACCAAGTCTGCACTGCTGAAGGTGTCAAATTATCTACTCCTTGCTTTGGACTCTGGAAAATCTGCTATTTTAATGCTACTAGACCTTAGCTCTGCATTTGATTCAGTTGATCATGTAACCCTTATTAATCATCTAAGGGATGAAGTTGGCATTAGGGGCACAGCACTGGATTGGTTCTCTTCATACCTCTCCAATAGATCAGTTAAGGTGATGACCGGACACTCGTCCTCTCCTTCAGCACCGCTCACTTATGGGGTACCTCAGGGGTCCCTTTTGGGGCCTATCTTATTTTGTCTGTATATGCTCCCCTTGGGTTCAATCATGAGGAAATATAATATTTCACATCATTGTTATGCGGACGATATTCAGATCTACATTCCTCTTAGTTCTGATCACTCTTATTCTGATCGTTTTAATTGCTTTGAAGATATTAAGGGCTGGACTGGCAGAAACTTTATACAGCTAAATGATTGCAAAACTGAGATTGTTGTCTTTGGACCCCCAGGTGCTGTCTCGGATATCAATATCAATCTAGATCATATGTCATCAAACATTCTTCCTTTTGCTAAAACATTAGGTGTAATTTTTGACACTGATCTTAATTTTGAAAAACAGATAAGTGCTGTGGTGAGGAACAGCCTTTTTCAATTAAGGCAAATAGCCAAATTAAAATCTATGCTTTCGTTTAAGGATTTAGAGATAGTTACCCATGCTTTCATCACTTCTTGCAGACTTGATTACTGCAATGCGGTTTATATGGGTATCAAGCATTCATCGTTGAATCGCTTGCAACTGGTCCAGAACGCAGCCGCGAGGTTGCTGACTGGTACTAAGAGGAGAGAAAGCATTTCTCCTGTCCTAGCATCTCTTCATTGGTTACCAGAGCAACATAGGATCCATTTTAAGATTTTATTATTTGTGTATAAAGCACTTAATGATTTAGCCCCATCATACTTCTCCAAACTTCTCATCTATCAGCGATCCTCTCACTCCCTCAGATCCTCTGTTAAACTCTTCTTGCATATACCTCGCTCCTGCTTGAAATTTAAGGGGGATTGGGCTTTTTCTGTGGCCAGTCCTAGACTTTGGAACAGCTTAACTCTAGACATTAGATCTGCGGCTTCCTTTCCTGTTTTTAAATCCCGCCTGAAGACTTATCTGTACTCCTTGGCATTTGGATGAAATGTATGTCTGAGTTGTTCATGTGTTTTTGTATTGATGGTGTTTTGAGTCATTTCTTTTAATCTCTTAAATTGCTATATTTACTTCATTTGTATATGTACAGCACTTTGGCATACACTACCCGTCTTTAAAATGTGCTATATAAATAAACTGACCTTGACCTTGCTCACTAAATATGGCGTTGTGTTAAGGCTCGCGGTCCAGATAGACACCGGGGTGTGAATGCGGTCCATCTTTTGAATATCAGAACTGGGCTAATGTGGTCATACTTCCTGTTTCTAGTAAGAACTCTAGCTGCTGCATATTGGACTAGCTAATAAAGCATTACAAAAATCTAACCCTGAGTTCATGATGCATGAATTAATGTTTCAGCATTTGACATTGAGAGCATAGGTCGTAATTTAGATATATAATTTAAGATGGAAAAATGCAGTTTACAAATGCTAGAAACATGGTTTTCAAAGGAAACCACAAATGCTAGACACATGCTAGAAATGCTAGAAACATGGTTTTCAAAGAAATGATTGGTATCAAATAGCACACCAATAGCACATTCCTAACTGATGCAGCCATGAAGTGTTACAGTGTTCTAGGTTATGCATGCAGAGGTTTTTGATCCAATAATTACCACCTCCGTTTCTTCAAAATTTAGCAGCAGTCATCCAGTTTTTTATATCAATTATGCATTCAGTTAGTTTTGCAAATTGGTATGTTACATTGTGCTGCAAAGAAATAGAGAGCTGAGTATCATCAGCATATCAAAAAGCTAACACCATGTTTCCTGATGATATCTCCCAAGGGTATCATGAAAAGCAACAGTCCTACTACTGTTGCTCCATACTGCAGTCAATCAAAGGAAAGGAAAGGAACAGACATGTGACCAAGTGTGGTGTGTCTCATGATCTTTGTAGAGAATGTCCCAGTAATCCTTAAGGACATTCTACATTCAGATGGGCCTAAAATCACAGAGAAGCTCTGGTAATAATTTCTTTATCCCAACTCTCCATGTAAAACTAATCCTGTCAGAATAGGACTTAACAAAGAACACAATCAGGATCTCACATTTACATTATTTAAAAAAAAAATGTTTCAGTTAGACTGAACACAACTGAATTGTCTTTCCTCAGAGTGATTTTGCAGATGATTGTGAAAACTGCCATTTTCCTCAGTGTCAGGAGGGTTGGATTTTTTTTCCAGAATGAGTTTGCAAGTGCCGTCTCATGTGAATCTTAAGGTTTCCTTTCGTCGCGAAGCTCTTTCCACACTGAGGACAGGTGAAAGGCTTCTCTCCAGTGTGAACTCTTAAGTGATTCTCAAAGTTTGATCTGTGTGAGAAACTCTTTCCACACTGACATGTAAAACAGTTCTCTCCTGAGTGAATCTTCATGTGAAAATCAAGTTGCGCTTTATAGCTGAAACACTTTTCACATTGATCACAAACAAACGGTTTCTCTCCGGTGTGAACTGCCATGTGGGAATTAAGATACTTTTTCTGTTTAAAACTCTTCCCACACAGCAAGCAGATAATTCCTCTTAGTTCTGATCACTCTTATTCTGATCGTTTTAATTGCTTTGAAGATATTAAGGGCTGGACTGGCAGAAACTTTATACAGCTAAATGATTGCAAAACTGAGATTGTTGTCTTTGGACCCCCAGGTGCTGTCTCGGATATCAATATCAATCTAGATCATATGTCATCAAACATTCTTCCTTTTGCTAAAACATTAGGTGTAATTTTTGACACTGATCTTAATTTTGAAAAACAGATAAGTGCTGTGGTGAGGAACAGCCTTTTTCAATTAAGGCAAATAGCCAAATTAAAATCTATGCTTTCGTTTAAGGATTTAGAGATAGTTACCCATGCTTTCATCACTTCTTGCAGACTTGATTACTGCAATGCGGTTTATATGGGTATCAAGCATTCATCGTTGAATCGCTTGCAACTGGTCCAGAACGCAGCCGCGAGGTTGCTGACTGGTACTAAGAGGAGAGAAAGCATTTCTCCTGTCCTAGCATCTCTTCATTGGTTACCAGAGCAACATAGGATCCATTTTAAGATTTTATTATTTGTGTATAAAGCACTTAATGATTTAGCCCCATCATACTTCTCCAAACTTCTCATCTATCAGCGATCCTCTCACTCCCTCAGATCCTCTGTTAAACTCTTCTTGCATATACCTCGCTCCTGCTTGAAATTTAAGGGGGATTGGGCTTTTTCTGTGGCCAGTCCTAGACTTTGGAACAGCTTAACTCTAGACATTAGATCTGCGGCTTCCTTTCCTGTTTTTAAATCCCGCCTGAAGACTTATCTGTACTCCTTGGCATTTGGATGAAATGTATGTCTGAGTTGTTCATGTGTTTTTGTATTGATGGTGTTTTGAGTCATTTCTTTTAATCTCTTAAATTGCTATATTTACTTCATTTGTATATGTACAGCACTTTGGCATACACTACCCGTCTTTAAAATGTGCTATATAAATAAACTGACCTTGACCTTGCTCACTAAATATGGCGTTGTGTTAAGGCTCGCGGTCCAGATAGACACAGGGGTGTGAATGCGGTCCATCTTTTGAATATCAGAACTGGGCTAATGTGGTCATACTTCCTGTTTCTAGTAAGAACTCTAGCTGCTGCATATTGGACTAGCTAATAAAGCATTACAAAAATCTAACCCTGAGTTCATGATGCATGAATTAATGTTTCAGCATTTGACATTGAGAGCATAGGTCGTAATTTAGATATATAATTTAAGATGGAAAAATGCAGTTTACAAATGCTAGAAACATGGTTTTCAAAGGAAACCACAAATGCTAGACACATGCTAGAAATGCTAGAAACATGGTTTTCAAAGAAATGATTGGTATCAAATAGCACACCAATAGCACATTCCTAACTGATGCAGCCATGAAGTGTTACAGTGTTCTAGGTTATGCATGCAGAGGTTTTTGATCCAATAATTACCACCTCCGTTTCTTCAAAATTTAGCAGCAGTCATCCAGTTTTTTATATCAATTATGCATTCAGTTAGTTTTGCAAATTGGTATGTTACATTGTGCTGCAAAGAAATAGAGAGCTGAGTATCATCAGCATATCAAAAAGCTAACACCATGTTTCCTGATGATATCTCCCAAGGGTATCATGAAAAGCAACAGTCCTACTACTGTTGCTCCATACTGCAGTCAATCAAAGGAAAGGAAAGGAACAGACATGTGACCAAGTGTGGTGTGTCTCATGATCTTTGTAGAGAATGTCCCAGTAATCCTTAAGGACATTCTACATTCAGATGGGCCTAAAATCACAGAGAAGCTCTGGTAATAATTTCTTTATCCCAACTCTCCATGTAAAACTAATCCTGTCAGAATAGGACTTAACAAAGAACACAATCAGGATCTCACATTTACATTATTTAAAAAAAAAATGTTTCAGTTAGACTGAACACAACTGAATTGTCTTTCCTCAGAGTGATTTTGCAGATGATTGTGAAAACTGCCATTTTCCTCAGTGTCAGGAGGGTTGGATTTTTTTTCCAGAATGAGTTTGCAAGTGCCGTCTCATGTGAATCTTAAGGTTTCCTTTCGTCGCGAAGCTCTTTCCACACTGAGGACAGGTGAAAGGCTTCTCTCCAGTGTGAACTCTTAAGTGATTCTCAAAGTTTGATCTGTGTGAGAAACTCTTTCCACACTGACATGTAAAACAGTTCTCTCCTGAGTGAATCTTCATGTGAAAATCAAGTTGCGCTTTATAGCTGAAACACTTTTCACATTGATCACAAACAAACGGTTTCTCTCCGGTGTGAACTGCCATGTGGGAATTAAGATACTTTTTCTGTTTAAAACTCTTCCCACACAGCAAGCAGATAAACGACTTCTCTACAGTGTGAATTCTCATGTGAATTTTAAGACTTCCTTTTTGTGTAAAGCTCTTCCCACACTGTTGGCAAATGTAAGGCTTCTCTCCAGTATGAATTCTCATGTGAATTTTAAGATGTTCTTTTCGCATGAAGCTCTTTCCGCACAGTTTGCAGGTGTGAGGCTTCTCTCTAGTGTGTATTGTCACATGGGCATTAAGGTACTCTTTCTGTTTAAAATTATTTACACACTGAGAGCAGATGAATGACTTCGCTCCATCATGGCTTCTCGTGTGACTATTACGGTTTCCTTTTGGTGAGAAGCTCTTCCCACACTGTTTGCAGGTGTAAAGCTTTTTTCCACTATGAATTTTCAAGTGGCTTTTAAGGTTGTTTTTTCTAATGAAACTCTTTCCACACTGCTGGCAGTCATAAGGCTTCTCTCCACTGTGAACTCTCATCTGGAATTCAAGGCATCCATTTTCTGTTTTTTGAGTCGGCGAATAAGTAAAAGTTTTCCCCCAGTCATGAAATCTTGATATTTCTCATACTGATCTTTCTCTTTCATTTCATCCAGGTCTTGACTCTCCTCTTTCCGTGGTATCAGGTCTAGGGTGAAGAGAAAAAAAAACAAGTCAACCCCACTTTATTGGTACAAAGACATGAAAGCCTTTAGACATTAAAACATCAAATCCAACCACATGTATCCTAGATTCTATACCCACTATACAACTAGAGTGTAATCTCAGAACCTCATCAATATTAACTCTTTGCTTTCTTTAGGACATGTCCCAAATACTTTCAAACTGGCAATCAAAATCCTCATAAAACTCACAGTAGAGCACTTTATTGGGATCCTGCAGGTCCCAACACAAATATGGATCAGGCATGTTTACATTTGCTCCAGATGGGAAAAAGACACCACAGTTACCAAGATTTAACTAAAAGAATCCAGTCAGCAATAGTGATGTGTGCTTCACAATCAAATAATCTTTTGAACTGGTTGTTTTTAGTGCACCAATGTACCAGTTCACCAAATTGGACTGTATTGTTCAAAAGAGTTCACATTTCGAATCACCAGCATACAAATGATAACTAACGGCATGTTTTTCAAAAAATTTACCCTAGAGGGAGCATATAAATGAAAAACAAAACCAGTCCCAGGTTTGAACCCTGAGGAACCCAACAAATGAGAGTGGCAACTGATGGGTAATTTCCTAGACTAACTGAAAAAGTCCTATCTTTTAAATATGAAGAAGACCATTCTAAGGTTAAACCCCTGAATGCCAACATGATCTCTAAAGGCCCTTTCACACAGGACATGGCATGCAATGTGCCGGCCACTGGGATTAGCACAGCCCTTCGGATACAAGGCAAATTATGCAAAGTAGGCAGAGTTTTTAACATTTTAACGGGAGTTCTATACGTCTAGTCATTTGATTGTTGTATCTGTCCTGTGCTGAGAAGTGGCCGAGTGGGCATCTCCACTGTGCCAGGCATTGTACCAGATGTGTCCAAGGCCATTTGGGACAGCCTAGTGAATGAATTTCTGCCTGTACCAAAGACGGCTGATTAGCAGGAGATCACCTACGGTTTCAAGGAGAGGTGGAACTTCCCCAGTTGTGTAGGTGCAATGAATGGGAGGTATATCAGGTTGCCAGTATTTTAACCTCAAGGGAACATACTCTTTGTTGTACTTTGGCGAAAAAGACAAAAAGTGTACAAGCAATAGGGATAACCACACCCTTGAGAGGATCGTGAAACAAAACCCATTCAAAAATGTGGAGGAGATTCACAAAGAGTGGACTGCAGCTGGAGTCAGTACTTCAAGAACCACTACACACAGACATATGCAAGACATGGGTTTCAGCTGTCGCATTCTTTGTGTCAAGCCACTCTTGAACAACAGACATCGTCAGAAGCGTCTCACCTGGGCTAAAGTCAAAAAGGACTGGACTGCTGCTGAGTGGTCCAAAGTTATGTTCTCTGATGAAAGTAAATTTTTAATTTCCTTCTCAGAGGTCTCAGAATCTTGAGGAAGAGAAGAGAGGCACATAATCCACATTGCTTGGGATCCAGTGTAAAGTTTTCACAATCAGTGATGGTTTGGGGTGCCATGTCATCTGCTGGTGTTGGTCCACTGTGTTTTCTGAGGTCCAAGGTCAACACAGCCATATACCAGGAAGTTTTAGAGCACTTCATGCTTCCTGCTGCTGACCAACTTTATGGAGATGCAGATTTCATTTTCCAATAGGACTTGGCACCTGCACACAGTGCCAAAGCTACCAGTACCTGGTTTAAGGGCCATGGTATCCCTGTTCTTAAGTGGCCAGCAAACTCGCCTGACCTTAACCCCACAGAAAATCTATGGGGTATTGTGAAGAGGAAGATTAGATATGCCAGACCCAAGAATGCAGAAGAGCTGAAGGCTACTATCAGAGCAACCTGGGCTCTCATAACACCTGAGCAGTGCCACAGACTGATTGACTCCATCCACGCCGCACTGCTGTAGGAATTCAGGCAAAAGGAGCCCCAAAAGGAGCCCCAACAAGTATTGAGTGTTGTACATGCTCATACTTTCATTGTTCATACTTTTCAGTTGGCCAAGATTTCTAAAAAATCCTTTCTTTGTATTGGTCTTAAGCAATATTCAAATTTTCTGAGATACTGAATTTTGGATTTTACTTAGTTGTCAGTTATAATCATCAAAATTAAAAGAAATAAACATTTGAAATATATCAAACTGTGTGTAATAAATTTATATAATATACAAGTTTCACTATTTGAATGAAATTAATGAAATCTACTTTTTGATGGTATTCTAATTATATGACCAGCACATGTACTGCTACAGTGGATCTCCATTCAAGAACTGGGTACAGCAGTTTTCAAATCTCCAGAACACTAAACGAGCATGCGTGAAGCTAACACTGACTGAACTGAACTGTTTCTTTTGGAGAACTGATGGTGTGCTGATACAACTGAGTGCTGACACAACCGAGGACTTGAATGAAGGGGCAAATTTGGCTAAATATAAGTTTATTTAATAACCAATAACATGCTCTGTAAAATGCAAATGCAACTAGTTATATAAAATAAAAATTGTTCATGATACACATGCAACAACTCTTCAGTCAAAACATCTAAATTAATTTGACTATTTACCAGAGGTGTAACGGTACACATATTCATACCGAAAATGTTCAGTAAGGGTCTTTCGATTCAATACATGTTTTCAATTACAGCATCGTTTTTACCACTGCATGAGCAGAACTTCAGTTTTATAGATTGTTACTTTGGATAAGAAACAAAGTATTATCTTTCTAATTATTGCTTTTTTTAATAGAAACTAGATTTCTAGATTTCAGTCAAACACTTGTCAAATGGGAAACAGATGAACAGTCATTATTCTCAAAGGAAAGATGTAGGTCTGCAAGTCATCAACATGAAAATTATAGCTAACTCCATCATTCTTAAGAATTATTTCCAGGGGCAACATGTAAAATAAAAAAGAGTTGGACCAAGAATCCTTAGGGGGTATCCCTCCCAAAAAATTTATAGATGATGAGCCACAGGTCCCAATCTTAACTGAACATGTCCTGTCCTGCAAATATGAGGGGAAGCAATTAAGGGCTACACCTTTGATAGCCACATATCTCTGAGATGTTCAGTATTAAGTTGCTGTGATCTAGGCCAGGGGTTTCCAAACTTTTCCATTCCACTACTGTTATGCCCTTATTAGGGAGCAACAATGAAGGAGGAGAAAGTGTTTTCGGCAGTTACAATACTCTATTTTCACATTCTGAAACATCCCCCCCCCCCCACAAAAGAAAAGGAATCCAATAGGATTCCGCCAACAATACTTAAATGCTTATAACAGCACCAACATATATAATTTTAGTATAGGCCTATACATACACATTACCAACAAAATCCTTCCCCCACATGGATAGAATAAAAAAAAGAAAAAAAAACCTGTTAACTCGTAATCCAAGGCAACACCTTACAAAAGTGTTCTAGTGTTCCCTAGACAGTGCTTCGGCCACTACATTTTCCAAGCCCTTCACCTGCCTAACATCTAAATGAAAGGGCTGAAGAAACAGGCACCAATGCATCAGCCGTTAATTTGGATTTTTAAGGGAGTGTAAAAATGTAAGCGGGTTATGATCACTATAAACTATTACTGTTGAGCTGTTCCCACCAACATACACTTCGAAATGTTGGAGTGCCAAAATTAACACAAGTGCCTCTTTTTCAATTGTGGAGAAGTTATTTTGATAACTATTGAACTTCCGTGAGAAAAAACAAACCGGCCGTTCAATCCCCACATCATCCTCTTGAATTAACACTGCCCCTGCTCCCTCTTTACTGGCATCTACCTGACTTTTTAATGTTTTCTCCAGCTGAGGTTCCATTAGGACAGGTGTCGTAGTTAACAACGATTTCACTGACTCAAAAAGGCATTCTGACAAGACTCAGACAAAACAAATAGTAGCTTTCAATAGGTCCGTTAAAGGGGCAACGACCGCCGAGAAATTCCTACAGAAACAACGGTAGAAACCTACCGCACGCGTGCTCTGTCAACGGAATCTGCCAATAGCCTTTAGGTAAATCTAATTTTGTCAAAAATTTTGTGGCACCAACCTGATCAACACAGTCCTCAATTCTCGGCAGAGGAAACGAGTCTGGTTTTGTAACAGAATTCAGTATCCTATAATCTGTAACAAAACTAAATGTACCGTCAGATTTTTTTTACCGACAAACACGGTGAGGACCAGCTACAGCGATATCGTTGACTTGATTGCAAATAAATGCACAGACACTATTTAAACTGAACAGAGATGACATCACTGAATTCAATGATGAACTGCCTTTAACTGTCATTTTGCATTAATGACACACTGTTTTCCTAATGAATGTTGTTCAGTTGCTTTGACGCAATGTATTTTGTTTAAAGCGCTATATAAATAAAGGTGACTTGACTTGACCAGCTGGAAAATGAAGGCTTGGCTAATCTGTTATCCAGCAAATACTGGACTGCCTTTTCTAAAACCTCTCGTTTATTCAGCGGAACCCTGTAAAAACGCTAATAGACAGGAGCAGCTTTGCCCACCTCGATATCATGCTCCAACTCCGTCGTTTGAGTTGGAACATCCGAGAACAGCTCCGGGAACTCAGAAAGCAGACCAATCAATTCCTGTGTAACACCTGCCTGGGGGGAGCTGTCCACTAGCACCACAGGCACCCCTGGCTTTAAAACCAATCGGTTACGCTGATAATAAGGCTTAAGGACATTTACATGACAGACTTGGGATCTCTTTCTTTGGTCTGGCATCAGAATCGTGTAATTATCCATGGCCCTGCTGTCACGATCATTAGCTGGAGTGCCCATGAACTTTTTAATTTTCCCCTGAGTTTCATTTAAACATTTCCCAGCTAACTCCCCAGCTAATGAAAGCCAATGACGGAAACCCAGTACGTACTTTGACAAGTTTTCCGGTCGTTCTGAATCAATCCATTGATCACATAAGACAGCTAATAACCTCCTGACTTTGTGTGCAAAAACGAGCTTGTTTGGGCTAAAACCAATACTCTGTTGCATAACTTCCCTGATTGCTAACATCAACCATGGCAGACCTTCTTCCCGGTCCAGCTGCATTTCCAGACAGTAGGCTCTCAATAAGAATTTTAACGTAGAATGAAAATATTCAAGTGCCCCTTGACTCTGGGCGTGGTACGCGGTTGACATATTATGTTTAATACCCAGCTCGAAAAGCACCGCCGCAACAATTTCGAAGTTAAATTACTTCCTTGGTCCGATTGGATAATTTTTGGTAACCCAAAAATAGACACGAACTGAGTGAGGGCTTTCACAATAGATTTGTATTAATTGAGCGCAATGGGTACGCAGCTTGATAATGCGTAACTTGACACATCACTGTCAACAAGTACTCATTTCAAGCTTTCGAGCGAGGAAGTGGACCGACACAATCAATAATAAGGTGTTTGAACGGTTGACATACAGCCGGAATTGGACGCAGAGGAGCTGGCTTCAACGACAGGTTCGGTTTACTGGTAAGCTGGCATGTATGACAGGTTTTAATAAAACTGGCAAAGTCCTTTTTAATACGAGGCCAGTAGAAATAGCAAAGAACTCTGTCATACATTTTCTGAACACCAGCATGACTGGCGATCTGATCGTGGGCCATTTTTAACACTAACGAGCGAAATTTTACAGGTATCACGACCTGAATGACAGAATCTCTCATACCATCAATTGCGCTCTGTCACAGATTTCATTGCTGTCAACAACCTGTTCAAATTGTGGTTTGAATGTTTCATCATTCTGTTGTTCAATTGACAACTCTTCCCGAGAAACCACAATGGGATAATCCTTCAAAACAAAACATGATTCGATTTTTTCTTCAGCTCTAAGTTGAACTCACACGCAACGAACACTTTCGGATACTGTTGCACATTCTCATCCAGACCATTAGTACAGGACGGTTCATTAGTCACAACCAGAGAGGGCGATTCATTAACCCAAACACGTCCGCTGGCTAAATTATTTCCAAGAATCAGAGAGACGCCATCAACAGGTAGAATAGGGCGTATACCAACCACCACCCCATGCACTAGGTCACAGATCAAATCAACTTTATGCAGGGGTACAGATAATGTATTAAGCCCAATTCCGCGAATCAGCAGCGAACTACCAGTGTGGGACTCAGTTGAGAAGGGTAACACAGACTCCAAAATAAACGACTCGGATGAGCCCGTGTCTTGGAGAATTTTCACTGCTACTTTCTCAACACCACCTGGAGGCGACACAAAACCATTAGAAAAAAATGGTTCAAATAACTGCTGGTGATTCTCTACATTCTTGGGCGCTACCCCGGTATTCCTTTCAAAATACCAGCCTGATTTAATACAGGAACAGAAGTAGCCAGGACAGCCGTCTTCGCGGAATGGGAATGTCTAACAAATTTTACACTTGAATTCTTTGACTTAAGCACTGGACAATTCAAATTCCAATGTCCTTTTCCCAGACAATAATTACAGTTATCATAGTCACTTGATGTTTTTCAACGGAAGGAATCACCCGTGTATGAACCTGATGTTCACTGAATCTTTCAACATAGGGCTTATGAATAAGTTCCCAATCATCCACCAGCAGTACAGCTTTTGAAGCAGTTTTAACCTGACGCTCCGCAACATAAGTAGCTACAATTTCAGGAAGTGTATTTCTGTATTGTTCAAATAAAATTAACTCTCTCAGCTTATCCATTGTTGTCCTATCTGCCGCTGTAAACCAACGATCAAACTGCACAATAAATCCTCTTACGAACTCAACATTTGTTTCAACTTTCACTGTAACGAACAGAACTGTTGCCGATAACTCTCTGGCACACGCTCATTTATTTTTAACACCACAGCCCTAATGGCTTCATAATTCTGGCTGTCAGTATCAGATAGCGTAGAATAGGCTTGTTGGGCTTTAAAACCAATCCACCTGATTACCTCACAGCTCCGCTGCGCACCTGATCGACCTTGTTTTCTGTATTCTGCTAACTTACTGCAATTCTCTCTGATGACACAGTAACTCACCGCGGAGAAGAAGAGAAATCCTCGGTCTGTCCAATGATTGTAGACAGTAATGTGGTCCGTCAGACTGAAGATGTTTTAACACTAATGTGACCAAAAATATTTAAGATCCATCAAATCCAAATGCAAGACATTAAGACTTATTTTTTAAGGAGAATATTATTTAAGACATTTTAAGACTTTTATGGACCTGTGGACACCCAAAAAGCAAAAGTGAGCTTGCTTCTTATTAATAATGCGGAACGATTGAGCCTTTTAATAATTAACTGTGGGAGACCCTCATTGTTATTAAAACTTGTGCGCACCCACGTTTCAAAACATGCAATGCATGTTTTAAATCACGGACTTAATTGCGATTCAAAAATCTCACTAAGAATATGGCATTTCATAAATAATGTTGTTATATCATGAAGCACTGGACTGATCTGTGTGAGTGTGTGTGTCATTGAAATGCAAAATCCATTTTAAGGATTTTAAGGAGGCTAAGTGACTTTGTGACCCACCTTGTCCCACTCTGCGACCCACAGTTTGAAAACCCCTGATCTAGGCTATCAAAGGCAGCACTCAAACCCAGCGACATCAAGGCAGCACTGGTTCAGGAACACTTGATAATAGCAGGCAGGTGTGTTGGAGCAGGACTAGCACTGAAATCTGCAGGAAGGTAGATCTCCAAGGAACATGATGTTTGTGTAACTTCTTCAATATCTCTACAAGCTGTTGCAATGTTACCAGTGCAGGCAGGAGTGAAATCACTGCAATGTTTAGAAACTCAGTACAAACGGGATCAAGTAAACAGTCCCTGCAGGACTATAACCCACAGTCTGACCCAGGAGAACTGGTTACTTAAAGACAGAACAAATCTGCCATTCATCTGTAACACATTAGACAAATCCTGTCTCCTCAGTTTTTTTTAATCGGAGTATGGTTAAGCTTCTATGTTCATTGAACAGAAATGTAAAAAAAATAAAAACAGCACTTAATGCTTTCCGTTCTCAAAAAGAGAAAGTGTTTTTAAGCTTTTTTCCCTGAAGTTATTATTTTGAGGAGTAAATGTATTTTCATCAGTAAGCACAGAAGAAAAAAAAATATTAACAAGACCCCAATTTGATAAAATTTTAGGCAATTCTATGATGACTAAAGCAAATGTAAAGTAATGTATAGACAGCAAATGTAAATTTGATAAATTTCATTGTTTGGAATTATTTTCATAGAAAATTAATGAAAAAAAAGAAAGAAAAGGGTTTGGGTGAAGTCGTGGGGATAGCGGGAACATAGTCTGTACAAGTTACAGAGTGAGCTAGAGGTGAGCAATGGTCAAAAAATCACAGAGCTGTTTTTTATAATTGCTGTTCTCAGGTCTCTCTTGGAAAAGAGATCTTATTCTCTTTGAAATAGCCTTAAACTTTAAATAAATCAACTCTGCTGTCCACATCAATTTCACTTTTTGCTGCAACATGACTTCAGTCTTCCATCTCGCTTTATGATTAGATATTGTTTCATTTCAAGTGATAATCTCCAGAGCATGTGCGCGTTTGTCCTCGGGGTTCCCCGCACACATCAGGATTTCTGGATTTCAGAGTGAGAGGGTGGATGTGTAGATGTGTTTATAGTAAATATCATCACATCCAGCTGTGCCAGAGGAAAGCTCAGAGCTGATGGATTGAGCCAATATACACAGTGGATATGTAAAGACCTTCAGGATGTTCAGACTACAGGTGTGCTCGCTTGTCAGTATGTTGCAGCAACTTGGCCACATAGTTACTGTAGAGCTGGAATGTAGATCACTAGGTGTCTCGACTCCTGAGTGAACTGCCACATGACCTCAGATCAAGTTTCAAGTGGCACACCCACCATTTGCAAGTCTCTATTTCCACTTTGGTGGACTTCGCAGATTGGCTTGAATAGGAGCTTCTTGAAGTATCTTATGGTACTACATGATGTCAATGTCAATGAACAGGTCAAGCCATCTCTATCAACATATAAAACTGCACAGGAATGAGCTGAACTTGGCTCGGGAACTCGGGAAGTAAAGTACTGCTCAAAGTGACTAAGGCTCTGATCAAGTATGACAATGTGGCAATTGAGGCTTACACCATATTAGATGATGAATCAGAAGGGACCAATCATTCTGAATGATGCAGTGCAGAAATTAAGACTTGCGGGGGAGCCAGAGAACCTTGTTCTTCATACAGTGAGACAGGATACCCAGATCATTCACAGGGCAGCAGTGACTTTTACTGTGTCCCAAACTGTTAACCCCAGCAAAGCTTACAAGATCCGTAATGCCTTCACAGCCAAAGCACTCGATCTGGCAGAACATACACACCCAGTCAGTGTCCTGCAACAGAAATGTAAGCATCTTGCAGGGTTACCTCTACAACAGCTGGACAAGGTAAATCCCATTCATCGCATTGAACCAGTCCGACTGGGGTCCCCTGGTGAGCCAGCAGCAGTTAGAACACGTCTGGGATTAACACTGATACATCCTGCACCATGTGCTATTTTATATGTAGTTTTCAAATTAAAATAATCATTAATTCTTCTCCCTTTAGACCAAATCAATTAAGCTTATGAGAAATTTGAATCAAGAACTGAATTTTGAAAATCTTGAATCAATTATGACAATTTTAATTTTTGGGTGAACTATCCCTCTAAGTGAAAAGGGAGCAACTTATAAAAATATTATTATATATTTTAAAGAAGCACAATAAGTCAAATACAATAGAGATACAAATTAAACACATTTTTCAGATACTGAATGTTTTACTTAACATGTATAGCCTACATTTATTTAACATCTTTTGTTGTTTAACATTAATGACAGCTATTTAATTTGGAATGCTGTCCTTTTAAGTCGGAAGGCATGTATGAAATACCGACACACGTTCAGTTTTCACCCACCTGTTCATGTTCACTTAATCCATAACCTACTGTATTTACGTGAGATACTCTACACGATAAACATTTGGACTGCTTTGGGTGTATTTGAGGGCTGAGAACTGATTGCGCGCTGTAACGTCACATGAGAACTGAGGAAGTGAAGCGCGAGCGCAAGAGAGAACACTTCTATCAGCACGATTTAACCATACTGTATGGACTGTATGGATTCAACCTATCCCACCTTCAATACCTTTAATCCTCTAAGCGCCAAAGTCGCAAAATTGCGACAAGACGTCATACATAATAAAATAGACTATAGTTCATTATATGGTGTAATATCTCATTTGTATCCCCTTCCACTAGATGGCAGACATGTAGTACTTTGATTCTAGACCAACATTATGCCATGTTTCTGTTCAAAGTGCTCGAGGAAAAAGCAGAGGAAGTGAGCTCTCATGTCATTGATGCGGAAGCAATTCATTTCATAGCGTGAGTGTAAATGGTGAGATTTATGAGAGAAAATCGCCAGATGGCTAATACAAAGTTGTACCGCGAGGATGTGTTGCAAATGTTGTTCGCCGATTCTGACTCTGAAGGGGAATATTTGCCTTTGGGAAATGACGATCGGCCGTCTAATGATCGTGCTTCTCGTGGTACATCTTTGCAGCGTAATGGTGTCGCCATGCAAGGCGAGAGTGTTCACGAAGCACAAACAAGCGATCATTTCGACCCTTTGCTCAACGGGGATGCGGGTGGCAGAGGTGAACATGGTCATAGTGTCCATAGGAGAGCTGTTGCTGATCACGCACGCTCTAATGCGCAGCTGGCAGACAGTACAGGTACAGTCTGTGTGGAGAAGGTGTGCTCTGCGCTGTGTCATGCAATGAATGAGAGGAACCATACTCTCAAGAACTACGAACTGTGTCACATAGTACCTGATTGGGCAGATAGCTGGTCAACTGATCAAAAAATAGGCACATGTATTTTACTATGACGCAGTAATATAGTAATAATGTACTACTTTTCCTGTTTGTTTTTTCTGATAATTTTGAATGAGAATAAAAAGACAAAAAAGCAACAACAAAAAACAACAACAATCAACTACAAACAAAACAAACAAAAAAAACTTGCAAATAAGTTCAAACATCCATTCATTATCTATTATTTCCTGAATATTACTGATGAACTGATCAAAAAGTAGGCTACAGTTCACTTACGTTTTACTACTATATAGTGTAGTAATATAGTAATAATTTAGTATTTTCTACTGTTTTATTGTTGGCTTCCTCTTTTCTGATAATTTGGAATGAGGATAAAAAAGACACACACACACACACACAAAAACATGCAAATATGTTCAAACATCAATTCAATATCTAATATTTCCTGTATATTATGAAATTCGAGATGGCCGCCCCTGGTGATGTCATACTATGCAAATTAGATTAGTATATTTACATCCCACATAAACTTTCGATCATGCCAAACATTTTTATAATTGACAGTAGATCTCTATCTTTAAGCCCTTTCAAGCCATAAGCTTTTGAAATCTTGATGTCAAAATACAGCATTTTTTCCAAAAAACCCTGGCATCTTTACAAATGATGCAAACCAGACAGTGAAGTTCCCACAATGTGAAGCATCTATCAGATCCTTGCCAGCCAGTATGATCCCCTTGGCTATAATGTACCCTTCACTACCTCTGATCTCACCAAAGACAGCAAATGGAACCAAGGCCCAGCATTCCTCAGACAAAGACCAGACTGCTGGACAGAGATGCCACCATTAGCTCACGTAAGTCAAGACAGTGAGCCGAAAAGGTCAACTTTCTGTGGACTTTAACCTCTGCTCTGTCACTGCCAGGTCTTCATCAATTTTTCATCTTCACAGACTACTTAAATGCTCTTATACTACCATCAGCAGAAAGCTCTCCCTCCATTGCAACTGCATAAGACTATATAGAAGCTGAGCTCACAGCCCTCCAACAGATCCAGGCAGAATCATTCCCTGATGATATTGCACTTGAAATCAAAACCAATCTCATTTGGGTTGGTGGTCGCCTCCGACAAATCAGTCAGTTAGTTGAGGATACCATTCACCCCATTGTCCTTGACCCACATAACCCGCTCACCAAACTAATTATTAAAGACTACGATGACCATTTGCATCACCCTGGACCAGAGAGGGTGTTTGCGGAGCTCAGGAGGAAATACTGGGTATTAAGAGGATGAGCAGCAGTCAAACATCACCATCGCCAATGTGCTGAAATTGCGGGCTACTGACCGAACCCCCAACCCCGCCTCCCAGGATGGCAGATCTCCCACCTGCCAGTTTCAGAATTCACCAGCCAGTTTTCTATTCGACAGGTATAGATTACTTTGGTCACTATCTCATAAAGTTTGGATGACTAAATTAGAAGCATTGGGGGATCATCTTCAAGTGTATGACCACCCGTGCAGTGCATATTGATCTCCGCACAAGTATGGACAGTGACTCATTCCTGATGGCCCTTCGTGGCTTCATTGCTCGACGAGGGAAACCATTTGAAATCCTGTCAGGGAACGAATTTCAAAGCTTGTGAAAGGGAACTTAGGGATGCCTACTACACTGCTCTTCATCCTGAGCTCCAAGCTCAACTGGCAAGCCATCAAATTAAGTTTACATTCAATCCACCTAATGCCCCACATTTTGGTGGATGCTGGGAGCAGGAAAACCGCTATTCAGTCCTTGATAACAGCCCTGCAAGTGACACTCGGAGCACAGTATTTACTGAAGAAGTATTGCAGACTGTTCTTATTGAAATTGAGGGGATCCTCAATGCCAACCTCTTGGTTACACATCTTTGGACATTGCTGACCCTGTCCCAGTTACTGCTGATCCTGCTGATGGGGCGGCAGGACACCTCACTTCCCCAAAAGATAAACCAGGATTCTGAGCTTCTGAGTCAATGGAGATGGAGGCATAGTCAGCTACTAGCTGATCATTTTTGGAGGCAATTCATCCGTAACTACCTACCCAGCCTTCAAATGGACAGAAATGGATGTCAGAAATAGACAACCTACGGATAGGTGAAACTGTTATGATTGTGGATCCACAGCTGTAGGAAGAATTGTTCAAGTTTTCCCTGGGAAGAGTCAGATCAGCTGAGATCAAAGTGAAAGACAGAACTTACCCAAGGCCAGTGAGCAAGATCATCTGCCTAACTTCCTTTGACTGAATGACATTCCAATACTTAGTATGGCCTTTCTTGTTCAAATTCACCCTGTGAATTTGGGGGCGGCTGTTAGTAGGGCCATCCCTCGAAAGTGAACTCTTCCAAACCCTCCCGCCTGTGTTTATGATTTGGACTGTTCCAAAACTTTCCACAGAGTGAGAAACAAGACAGTATGGAGGCTGGATGTGTATATAGTAAATATTTCATAGTTAAATTAGTTAGAAGTGGCCCATTTAAGGATTGTGTGGATATATGTGTGCGTGCAACTAATCGTAAGTACATTTACTTTATTGTATGACAAGTTCATGAGAGAGATTAATGACTGCTACAGCAGCATTCCTCCTAAATGTTCACATTGTTTATTATGTTTGCACATTTCCTTGTAGACAAAATGGTATGATCCTCCTGTGTTTTTTGTTTTATAGAATATTTAATGTTATATTGCATATTAGGCAACAATGCGTTGACCTAAAACGCATCTCGGAGAACATGTTCAGGCTTGTTCACCTGATGAGCTAGACACACAGTGCAGTAGTGCGATCATTTAATAGAGCTCTGAGTCGTATTTGTATCTATATTACATTTCATATTACATATAATTTACAATGCTGTTGTATAAAGATCTGTTAATGTGTGTTTATTCATATTTGTATACTGTTTTATATTTACAGAAGCACACACATCTTTGCACACTAAATCACCTTGAAGTACATTCCCGGTGTGAGACCTAATGTTCTGACCGGACACCCTGTAGCCGTTCAATGAATCCGAACCCGAGTTAGACGAGAGTAGTCAGCAGTTTTTCCAGTTACACAGTGTAATTGTTTTGTTTTGGCAATATATTCATTGTTTTTCATAATTTAATCTGTGACGTCATTCATTTTGTTACATGTTATGTGTAGTAAACAAAGAGATTCATGATGCAGAATGACTGAAGAAAGACTTTAAAAGAATGAAACTAAACTTTTAGCTCTGTTATTGTCTTCTTCCATAGTTGACAACATATTTTCCTGTTGGACACTGTAAAGCTGCTTTGACAAGCATTATTGAATAAAGTGCTACATAAAGATGACTTGACTAACCTGTTTGTGTCTCAATCTCTTCACGTTTGACTCTGAATGTGTCTTCAATCTTCACGTCTTCACTCTCCTGTTTAATAAACACCATCTTTTGTGTGTCTCAGTCTCTTCAGCAGGAGTTTTTCTGTGTTTAAGATCAGAATAACAGTCAGAAAGATAAACCCAATCTAAATCTCTGGGTGTGTCTCAATCAGTTCTAGTTCAGTAGTCAGCACACTAGTAAGGGAGTTAGTCAGAGTGAGAGTTAAGGACCTTAAATCACATGATTAGACAAAAACACTCAAAACTAGGACTACAAATTAATAAGGAAACATTTCATATTTAGGCATTTATGATTTATATTTGGTATGTTTTGATTTATTTGTAGATTATGTTTAATAGATAACACTTTCATGAAAACATTGTGGGTGTATTTTTAGGGTGCTTTCACACTTGGTTCGCTTGCCTGATCTGAACCAGAGTTTGAATGACCCCGCTGGACTGCGTTCACATTATTTGGGTCTGAATCGCGGTTTGTTTGCGTCATCAAGCCAGCAGCTCTTGACCACTGTGCTTAGTTACAACGGCGCAGGAGAAGTCGGCAAATGCACGACATTACTCTCTGCACTTTCATATATTTATGTTTTTAAACCGTTTTGTTTACAAAGCTTCGGTTCATAATGGCACTTACATCTGTCTCACGAATGTACTGCAAATGCTCTAAAAGATGCTGAAGGCAAACAGAAATGAGATATAGAGCCAGGGCAGGACTTAGGTGGGTGGGGGACCCTGGGCTTGAGGTGATGTTTGGACCCTATACCTATACACTGTAAATGCCCTCAAACAGAGAATCACTGTGGAGTAACATGATGTGTTCTCTCAGTTGAGAGATCAAAACCCTGAAATAACTTTCGAGCAGGAAACATTTTTAAAAAAAATATTTTTTATAAAAGTTATTGTCATATCGGTGTCTTCTTATGTCAGGTTCTTATTTAATAAATACATTTATTCAAATAAAAAGACATGCTGGCTATTAACAATCAAATGAAATCATGATCAACAAAATTCATAGATGGATTGTGCATAACTGTTGTTTAAATGAAACTGTTGTTTTTTTCCAAATCTGAAACTGGAACCACCAGTAGGTGGCAGCAAGTGACTTAATGAGTCTTAATGAGTGAGCTGAATCAACCGAATCATTAAAAAAGCTGATTCAACTTTGCTAACGACTACTTAAAGCCTGTTTGAGGTAGTCATGTGATAAACCAATCGGTTAATTCCCTTAAATTAATGCAAGACTCTACATTATCTGTGTGTAAAACTCTTAATTAATACTATTATGAAGTAATAATAATTTTATGACAAATAAACATTTCAGTGAGTAAAACTGGCTGTGTCTATAGTTGGCTATTATGGACTACACAACATTATTATATTATCTTAAATTTTTAAAATGATTAAATGGCAGCGGACATATTTTGAGTACCAGTTCTGGTTTAAAAGATGCAATCTAACCCTGTTTACATGAAATAAGCTGCACTCGAGCAGGTTTGAGTTTACGGACCTGTTGCTATCACAGCAACTCTGGGATGAGCTTCGAAGAACCAACCAATCCAAGATCAGGCCAAACCATCATCCATCAGATCCAGCGAACTGAGTTATCGACAGATGAAGAACTGGCCCCAGCAGTGTGTCGTCAGAGTGCTGTGATTCCAGCGCTTACAAACAAGTGTTTGATTTAGTTGAAGCTCACCTGACTTTTTAAAAGTTCTGTAACTCTATCATTACTCACTCTCCAGTAAACAAACTGCTACACAATATACTATATAGGGAGTCAAATGAGATGCATCTCTTTTGTTACTCAGGTGGATGTGCTTTACTATGAAAATGTGTTCATTCCTGTTATTAAATAGATTTTAACCATACATTATAAATTTCCACTCTAAAACATATCTTTAAATCTGAATGGGTTGTATTGATTTAAACTCTTTAAAGGATTAAAAACAAACCTTTCTTCAGCAGAATCACAGATGCAGGACGCAGACTTATGACATCACGTCACCACACCAAATTAAAAGTTCCCTTCACACAAAGCAGAAATTCTTCTTCATCTTTGGTGTTTTGTTGACAGTTGGCAAACCAGCTCATAGGTGCATTACCACCACTGACTGGACTGGAGTGTTGATCAAGATTATGCAGTATATATGATGGCGGAGAGATGGGAAAAGGGCCATATAAAACAAAACAAAAGAAAAAAAATAGCAAAAAACACAACCTTATTATATTCAATATTCTCTTAATTCACAATCTTTAATAAACTTAATAACATTGTCATATATCTTGTTAGCTGATTTCCCCAATAAAACTGACAAAGTCATGGTATTTAACTTTCTTCATTGACTGAATTAAGACGATATCTCTCATTGTTATATTTTACACATTGATGTAAGACATGTTTAACTGTTTCTTGTTGAATGCACTGTATACATTTGCTAATTGGGTGCTTACCAATTCAATATAAAGTACAGTACTATTAAGTCCAGTATGTCCAATTCTAATATATGTAATGATAATTCCTTCTCTTTGATTCCTACTCTCCTTTCTTCCAACATCAGCTGTTTTTTATATAAATCCACCTGTTCAATGGTCACCCCAATATATCTGCCATACTGATTGTGTACATGTTCTAATGTATACTTTAGATTCTTCATTACTAAATGGGATATGTAGAACTATTTGCTTTATTCTAAGAGTTTGTTCATTTCCCTCCACACCAACATGTGCAGGAACCCAAATGAATTGTGTAGACGTACCCTTAACTTTTATTTCATACATCCTGCAGAATATTTCATTAATAATATCCATCCTAATTGATGACCTGCCAGATTTGATACTTTCAAGTGCAGATGCAATGACAGTGTTAAAACAGAAATTCACATACAGAAAACTAATTTAAAGGCAGGGTAGGTAATACATGTATAAACAACTTTCTTCCAAATTTGTTTAAACTTTCTATATATATCAATGCATAATTAAAATGTAAGTACTCTGATAAAAAGAGTATAAAAATCGAGTCACTCTAGACCGTTTAATCTGTATTAAACAACGCTCATTATTTCCATTTCGGGACGAACATAGGATTGGCTTAGGCGACTGTCACTCTCTCGCAACCATGGCAACCACCCTTTTGCCACACATGACCTGCCCACTTGCGCGCGCACGTTTGATTTGAGGAATTCAACAGGCACGGATCCTAGGAATACCAAAACAATGGCAGAGAAACAGCAAGCAAAATTCACAGTACCGGCCTATGCAGTTAGTGAAGGCAAACCAGGCAAAAAAGGAAGACAGTAACAGTACAAGAAAAGGCAATGAAATAAAGAAATAAAACGCGAGTTTATATCGGCGTGGCTTTCCAGCGATGGCGAGAACTGAGGGAACTCAAGGGGCTGAAAAGTGACTCCTTGATGGCTTTATTTCTGCTGGACAGGTAAATCTTTCTTTTTGTATTTTGATCATACATATTTTTTTCATGAATCATGTGTCATTAGCACACGTAGCTGCGTAATATAGCTAACATAACATTACTTAGCGAGCCGTAGTAGAGGTTTTGGAAGGAGCCCAGAAGGGAGGGGGTGGAGTGAATGGAAATAATGAGCTGTCTTTAAAACAGTCGTGAGAGGTCTACAGTCACTCGATTTTTATACTTTCTTTTTCAGAGTACTTACATTTTAATTATGTATTGATATATAAATAAAGTTTAAACAAATTTGGAAAAAAAGTTTTTTATACATTTTTTTTACCTACCCTGCCTTTAAAGGATGATAAAGGTTGGATAAAACAGATTCAGAACACTATCGATATCATATATATGTCTTGTATCTAAATGTAAGAAAGTGTGAAGTGATCGCAAATTTAACACCACCCACAGAGCGTTTGCTTGTCTTGTTTTTATGCTTTCTGACATCTACCAGACATAAGATTTGTTTTGTTTGCATTTTATTTTTAACATCAATTGTCCACAGAATTTCTATTAACAAAAGAACACCATCTTCCAATCAATATAAATTCAATTTGAATACAATGAATAGGATTCTGTGCCATTTCATGCTGCA
This sequence comes from Carassius carassius, assembly GCF_963082965.1. Classification (NCBI taxonomy): domain Eukaryota; kingdom Metazoa; phylum Chordata; class Actinopteri; order Cypriniformes; family Cyprinidae; genus Carassius; species Carassius carassius. The sequence goes on from NC_081776.1 coordinate 32,481,814, forward strand.
TTCCAAGCTTCAAAACGAATCCAGACACACCAAACACATAATGAAAGTAGCCAAAACAACTGGCACAGTTGTCCAATAGATTTGTTTAATGAATGGACCAAACTTTAAGTGAAAAAGAGTTGCAAAAGCATCGTGGAGTCAGAATTGACAGAGATCATTTCCCACGGTCACAAGCAATGTCGCTATTAATGATGCTTTTGGGAAACACACCTCAGGGCTCGCATTTTTTTAAATTCCTGGTAGCAGGCATTTTTCAGATTTTAGTAGCCAAAAAAATTTATTTAACTAGCCTGTAATAAAAATAAAGACATTGGCTAAACCTTAGTATGGACAAATCAGCATGATCACCAAAAAATATAGTAGCATATCTGGATGTAACAATTTTATAAACTTGATGTGATAAAACTCACAATACAGATTACACCATACAATTTTCTTACAATTTATTTATATATTTATTTATTTTTTTACGAAATGAGATTTAAGACCAATTATTAAATAAAAATGGGTTCTTTTATTATTAGACAAAAGACAAAATGCTGCATATTTCTTTGTGAAATTAAAATGTTAAATAAAAAACTAACTTCAAACTAAAATCAAATCAAATAAAAAATCATACAATTTAAAGAAATATCATAACTTATAGAAATATTTTAAATCAGAGGAAACCATTTGAATTACTATCCAAAAACAAAAGGCTAAATAATAATTTTAAAAAATTAAGTAAAAACAGAATGGTCAGATTTTACCTTTGTGAATGAGACGCAAATGTCACTCTCTGACAGCAGGTGCCACTAATGGAACAGCAGGTATTTAAAGGCTGCTGCCCCTTTAAGAACGAGTGCACAGATCCAATATAATAATGCACAGATTTATTTCTCCACTGTATATGTTCACTTAAGATATAACCGTTTACGAGAATACTTGAAGAGACAATTATTTTTTAAATAATTTTGTGTCTATTTGTTCATTCAGAGACTAGTATATGCGAAAGAGTAATCAGTTCTGTTTAAGCGCATTGTTTTAACATTGTAAATTAACACCATGATCCCTGATGATATCACCCAAGGGTAACATAAAAGTCAACAGTCCAAGTACTGAGCCTTGTGGTACTCCATACTGTACTCAATCATATATTAACCCCCTGGAGCCATGTGGAGTACTTTATATGATGGACTGACACACATTATTTTGCTTCAAAATCTGGAACACTATCAACTGCCATTATAAAGTTTGAAAGAGCTGAACTCTGATTGTATTAATCTGTAAGGGTGCTTTCACACTAGCACTTTTGGTGCGTTCGGTTCGTTTGGATGATGTGAACGCTGTCTTCCATACTCAGGTGCGCACCCGCGAACCGTACCAGAGTCTGCTTAAAAATGGTGGTCTGGGGTACGCTTCATGTGAACTCCGGTACGGTTCGCTGCTTATGTGAACGCACTGCGAACACCGGTTCAGACTCAAATATTATAATATGAATACAGTCCAGCGGGGGAGGGGAGCAACCGAACTCTGGTTCAGACCAGGCAAGTGAACCAAGTGTGAAAGCACCCTAAGAAGAATGTGCTGAACCAAGATAATTTTTCTGAAGAATCGTGGACAGTTTAATTTTTAAGGACAAACAGGGGACTCATTAAACTCAGAAATCAGTTGTGGGTCATCCAGGTCAACCAGGTAGTTACTTCTTCAACATTTTTGTGAATGTAATGTCTTTATTGAACATGTCATCAAATCGGTTCAGTAGTGCTCACAAACCTTTTCTTGCTTCTGTATATGTTGACACAAACAATACCAACATGAGCGTGCCTTTTTTGTGTGGAAAGTACTTTCGTGGACAGTCCTGTTTTTTGTTTTTTTTTCTGAACGACTGAAGCCATCCCCAGATACATCCCTCTTTTACAGCACATTCACAACACCCCGCAAAAACATTGCAGAAAAGCTAACGAACATTTATGACAATTAGCAACATCTTTTTTAAATTTACATAATCTAAATTAAAAGGTGTCTACCTCAACCATATAAAATTTTAAACTATAGCAAAGATGGTCAGGTGTTCTCTCTCAGACATCCCAACCTGCAAAAGGTCATTTCAGGGAGGTAGGCAACTTTAAACAGGTCTAAGGAGTTTGTTGTTTTCATGTAGCCTTGGCAACTAGCCTGAATAATATACAGATGAAATTAAACTTGTCAACTCATCTCAACATGCCTTTTGCAATCATATAACGCCCCATGGGCAATGCTTGAGCAAGACTGTCATTATGTTTGACACCTATAAGACAGGGGTACACTTTCGTGTAGTCTGCCGTAAAATGTGTCTTATACTTTTTTTGTTTTGTGGCACTCTCCCTCTGCCATGGTGCTCCTGTTTCTAGATAGACATAACTGATAAATGTTGTTCGGGACTCGGGAGTAGAGATAAAAGCCCGCCCACACTGACAATTGATTGGTTGATTTGCAGAAACAGGCCAATCAGGATGCTCTCTGTCTTACATGCGCTTCGCACACACGCACATTAGCACACACACGCAAGGTCTCTCGCTCCCTCTCTCTCTCTGTCGTGCGTGCGCTACACGGTTTGAAACACAGTATCTGTTTCGCATGCGCGCTTTTGCTCGCTCGGTCTAGATTCCGGGAGATTTTAACTAATTCGCGGGTCTCAGGGAGCCGCTTTCAATATGCTGGAGACTCCCGGAACTTCCGGGAGACTTGGGATGTCTGCTCTCTGCAGTAAACATGCATAAAAGACAATAATAAAGCTCAAGTTAAAGTCTGTATAAAGAGATGTAGTATATAATACGATACAATAATGCAAATACAATAATGCAAATAAATAAGTGGTCAATAAGGTGGACATTCAAGCTCACATTCAGCTGTGATTTCAAGAATGTGCATTTTCTATTGTCATACTAAGAACATAAACAGGCTCTCACATTTACATGACTTCACATACGGATAAGTGTGTTGACTTTATTGCATTGATCACAATTAAATTGTCTTTCCTCAGAGTGAATACACAGATTTTTGCTGAAATTACTCCTTTTTAAAAACCTCGTCACATGAAGGAAAACGAGAAATTCTTTTCACAATGATTTTGTAAATGCTGTTTCAGGCTTATGTGATATGTGAAACTCATGTCACACTGAACACACTTGTAAGGCTTCTCTCCAGTGTGAACTCGCATGTGAATCTTAAGGTTTCCTTTAATTCTGAAACTCTTTTCACACTGAAGACACTTGTAAGGTTTCTCTCCAGTGTGAACTCTCATGTGCAGTTTAAGGTTTCCTTTAACTGTGAAGCTCCTTCCACACTGAGGACAGGTGAAAGGCTTCTCTCCAGTGTGAATTCTTAAGTGATACTCAAAGTTTGATCTGTGTGTGAAACTCTTTCCACAATGAGGACACAAGAAAGGCTTCTCCCCGATATGAACTTTAACATGACTCTCAAGGTGATTCCTGTCTGTGAAACTCTCTTCACACTGATGACACTTGTAAGGCTGCTCTCCAAAGTGAACTTTCATGTGAATATTAAGGTCCCCTTTAATTGTGAAGCTCTTTCCACACAGTTTGCAGGTGAAAGGCGTCTCTCCAGAGTGAATTCTCATGTGATCCTCCAGGTTTAATCCATTTGTGAAACTCATTCCACATTGATGACACATGTAAGGCTTCTCCCCGATGTGAATTTTTACATGATTCTCAAGTTGATTCCTCTCTGTGAAACTCCTTTCGCACTGATGACATATAAAACAGTCCTCTCCTGAGTGAATCCTCATGTGATGATTAAGGTATTCTCTACATCTGAAGCTCTTTCCACACTGATCACAAACAAACGGATCCTCTCCAGTGTGTATTCTCATGTGAGTCTTAAAAGTTTCTTTTTGCTTGAAGCTCTTCCCACACAGTTTGCATCCGTAAGGCTTTTCTCCAGTGTGATTGGTCATGTGGCCATTTAGATCTCTTTTCTGCTTAAAACTCTTTCCACACTGAGAGCAGGTGAACGGTTTCTCTCCAGTGTGAATTCTCATGTGGACATTAAGACCTCTTTTCCCTTTAAAACTCTTTCCACACTGAGAGCATGTGAACGGTTTCTCTTCTGTGTGAATTTTCATGTGAGCCTTAAGTCGTCTATTTAGAGAGAAGCTCTTTCCACACAGTTTGCAGGTGTAAGGCTTCTTTCCACTGTGATTTATCATGTGGGTATCAAGGGTTTTTTTCTGCGTAAAACTTTTTCCACACTGAGGGCATCTAAAGAGATTAACTCCAGTGTGGATTTTCAAGTGGCCTTTAAGGCCTTGTTTTTGAGTGAAACTCTGCCCACTTGGTTTACAGGTGTAAGGTTTCTCTCCGGTGTGAATTCTCATGTGGACTGTAAGGGTTTTTTTCTGTGTAAAAGTCCTTCCACACTGAGAGCATTTGAATGGCTTCTCTCCGGTGTGAATTCTCATGTGAGTCTTAAGATTCCCTTTTAGTGAGAAACTCTTGCCACACAGTTTGCAGTTGTAAAGCTCCTCTGGAGTGTGAATCGTCACGTGGGTATTAAGATTTCTAGCTTCTGCTTTATGGTTCTGTGAGTAACTGAAAGATTCTTTTCCAGGCATGATGTTTTTCTCTTCCATTTCATTCAGTTCTTGACTCTCCTCTTTCAGTGCCATCAGGTCTAGTGTGAAGAGAAACAAAAACAAGTCAACACTAGCTGAACGGCACAAAGCAACAGACAAAGCAGAAACATTTAGACCTATAATCCCAGAACCTCTTCTTAATACTGTTAACTCTTAACTTTCTTAAGGACACATCTCAAATACTACCCTTCATGAAAACCCACATAAGAGCTCTGCACACATTTTTTGTTTGGATCCTCAAGTTTAAGTTGATCTTTATTGTCATTCTGCTACATGTGTGGACATACAGTAAAACGAAATGTTGTGCCTCACAGGACCATAGTCCTACATAAATACCGACATACAACAATAAAGTAAAACAGTATAAACCTATACACAACCAGCCTACTGACAGATTTTGACTATAAATATACTATATATAAATGTTTACCTATACATAGACAGAAAAATAAAAATAGACCATACAAATGCTCCACATAGTACTGTACATGTGCAAAGAGAAACACTAAGTCAAGCAGCTTGCTGAGGAATAGAGCAGGATGATTTGTAGTGCATGAGCATGTAAACATACATGTTACAAACGTATACATACAAGTCTTTTGTGGGATTATGTACAGTTGTGGCCAAAAGTTTTGAGAATTAAATAAATATTAGTTTTAAAAATTTTTTGCTGCTAAACGTACTCGGTTACTAGCGTAACCTCGGTTCCCTGAGATGAGGGAACGAGTACTGCGTAAGCTAGCTTACGCTATGGGAAAAGGTCCCCTTTTCTCGAGAATATGAAGCCAAAAATTATCCTTAATTTTTAAATAATGTAAAACGCAGTGCTGCTCGCGCGCTTATTGGCTGTGCTGCGGCAACTGCAGCAACCTATGGTGAGGCGGCGGAGAGGAACGAACCAATGGGGGCGCTTCGCGCCCATTGGACGTCAGAGCACGCCAAAATAGGCGTGGCTGGAACTATATAAGCCACCGCTTCACCATAGGGATCAGGTTTTAAATCGACTGAAGCGATCACCCGGTCCGAGCACATAGCACGGCAGGTTACGCAGTACTCGTTCCCTCATCTCAGGGAACCGAGGTTACGCTAGTAACCGAGTACGTTCCCTTTCGAGAGTACTCTCGTACTGCGTAAGCTAGCTTACGCTATGGGAACACAATGTAAAACGCCGTGCGTGCTCGGGAACTTCGACCTGTCACAGCCCAAGGCGAGAGCTCGGGGCTTTATAGCAGGAGAAATCCCAGTCCCAACAGCCAACCTTAGTGAGCTTTATATAGGGAATGAAAAAAGGGGGACGTGATAAGGCTTAGCACGTCTATATAGAAAGTACCCTGGCCTGCAGGGCAGGGACTTGCAGATTATAGAATCTAACAAATGTGGACGGAGAGGCCCAGCCTGCCGCCGCACAGATATCATCCAGTGGTATCCCGCAGGACCACGCCCATGACGAGGCCATACCTCGGGTGGAATGGGCTCTGATGCCGAACGGGCAGTGAAGGCCTTTAGATTTGTAAGCCAGCGAGATAGTGTCTACTATCCATCGCGATAGGCTTTGCTTCGTGGTGGCGAGACCTCGGGTGCGCCCACCAAAGCATATGAAGAGCTGGTCCGACCTCCTGAATAAGGCGGAGCGCGCAATATAGGTTTTGAGAGCCCTGACGGGGCAGATGAAGCTCGCGTTGCTTTCGTCGCTTTGCGAGGAAAGGGCTGACAGCGAGATGACCTGCGCTCTGAACGGTGTTGAGAGCACCTTGGGGACATAGCCGTGTCTTGGTCTGAGAATGACTCTGGAGTTATTAGGCCCAAACTCGAGACAGTCAGCGCTTACAGATAGCGCATGTAAATCCACAACTCGCTTGACTGAGGCCAGAGCCAGTAGAAAAGCGGTTTTGAACGAAAGAAGCTTCATATCGACAGATTGAAGCGGTTCAAAAGGGGGGCCCTTTAAGGCCTCTAGGACTGTAGACAGGTCTCAGGAAGGGATTGAAGGGGGTCGGGGAGGGTTCATCCGACGAGCTCCCTTAAGGAAACGAATGACCAGTTCGTTTTTTCCCAGTGATAGGCCGGCCACCGGAGCATGAGAAGCTGCAATGGCTGCCACATACACTTTGAGCGTAGACGGGGATCTGCCCGCATCTAAACGCTCCTGTAGGAAGGAGAGTATCTCCGTCACGTCACATAAGTGAGGGTCTAGGTTCCGTGTCCCGCACCAGGTGGAGAACACTGACCATTTCTGCGCGTACAGGCGCCTGGTTGAGGGCGCTCTGGCTTCCATAATGGTCCTTAACACTCCCTCAGGGAGGTTCCCGGGTACCCGTTGAGGGGCCATACATGAAGGGCCCAAAGTTCGGGGTGGGGATGCCAGAGCGCGCCCTTCAGCTGCGTGAGGAGATCTTTCCGCAGCGGTATTGGCCATGGGGCTGTACTGGACAGCTGCATCAGCTCGGAGAACCAAGGTTGGGTCGTCCAGAGTGGGGCTACTAGCAGCATAGCACATCTGCTCTTCCTGACCCGATCGATGACCTGCGGTAGCATCGCGACCGGTGGGAAGGCATAAAGCGGGCGTCTGGGCCAATCGAAGGCCAGCGCGTCCCTGCTCTTTGACAAATATATTGGGCAATGAGCGTTGTCTTCTGAGGCGAAGAGGTCGACCTCTGCCCTGCCGAAGATGCTCCACATCAACTGAACCGTTTGTGGGTGAAGAGACCACTCCCCAGGGGGAACATTCGCCCTGGAAAGCATGTCCGGGCCCCGGTTCAGGATGCCAGGTACATGCGCTGCTTTTAGCGAGCGCAGATTGTAATGTGCCCATGTCAGAAGACGTTCGGTCAGGGTGTGCAAGGTTTCTGACCTGACACCACCCTGGCGATTTATGTAGGCCACCACTGACATGCTGTCTGATCTGACCAGAACGTGGTGGCCCTTTAAAAATGGGAGGAAAGCTTTCAGGGATAGTTCGACCGCTATCATCTCCAGACAGTTTATGTGTAACAGTCGCTCCGGGCTCGACCAGAGGCCGGAGGCAGACCTGCCCTACTACAGGGCGCCCCAACCGAGGTTGGATGCATCTGTCGAGACTACTTTCCATTTCGAGACAGCGCCCGTGCTTACGCCTAACTGATACCAGTTGGCTATTTTCCAAGGGGCCAGAGCTGTGATGCAGCCGTGGGTCACCCCGAAAGCGCGCGAGGCCGGAAATCCAGGCGCGCGCTGGAACACGGTCTCTCAGCCAGCGCTGTAGTGGGCGCATGCGCAGCAGGCCCAGTTTGAGAACCGCAGAGGCTGATGCCATCAGACCTAGCATTTCCTGAAATCGTTTGAGCGGGTAAAGAGACCCGGCTTTGAACGACACGGCTAGATGCTGAATAGTGAGAGCGCGCTGTGACGTCAGACGCGCTGTACATGTCACAGAGTCTATGTCTATCCCCAAAAAGGAAATCCTCTGGCTGGGAGACAGAGCGCTCTTGACAGTGTTGATCGTGAGACCCAGGCATTCTAAATGGCTGAGGATCCAGGATCTGTGTGTCGTCAGTAGTTCCTCGGAATGGGTAAAACTAGCCAGTCGTCGAGGTAGTTCAATACTCGCACTCCCCGCATTCTCAGGGGTGCGAGAGCGGCATCCATGCACCGTGTAAACGTACGGGGCGCTACGGAGAGGCCGAATGGAAGAACCATGTACTGATAAGTCTGCCCCTCGAAGGCGAATCTCAAGAATGGCCTGTGATGGGGTGCTATTTGAATGTGAAAGTAAGCGTCTTTCAGATCCACTGAGAAAAACCAATCCCTCGGGCGAATTTGCGCGAGTATTTATTTGGTAGTTAACATTTTGAACGATCGCGTCATAAGCGCTTTGTTCAAACGTCTGAGATCTAGGATGGGTCTGAGACCGCCATCCTTTTTCGGTACGAGTAAGTAGCGGCTGTAAAAGCCTGACTCGCGCTGCGCAGGGGGGACAGTTTCTATCGCCCCTTTTGCAAGAAGGTTTATCAGTTCGGCGCGAAGGACATGTGTCATTTCGCTTTTCACTTTCGTTTCGACCACGGCGCGAAAGCGCGGCGGTCTGCGAGCGAACTGGAGCGAGTAACCTCGTTTTATTATATTCAAAACTCAATTTGATATGCCGGGGATGGCCTGCCATGCAGCGGCTCGTGCGGCTATGGGTTGAATGTGCTTCGGGCACTGGCCGCCTGTTATGAGGGGACCAGTAGCTCGAGTATGCTGTGCTTGTGACACTGTGGTGACAGCGCTTATTTGTAGGGTTGCGCACTGAGAAGTGGGCACGCGCGCTACATTTAGAGCACCTCCGGCGCAAGCGGGAAGGTGGGCATGAAAGGAGACCCGAGTGTGTCTTTGTGACACTTGGGGGAGTGTGTATACATGTAGGGGTGCGTACTGTGTAGTGGCCACACTGCCTACATAGAAAAAGCTCTTTTTGTGCTTTATCGAGGTCGCCGTGAAAACGGCGTTTGTGTGCAGGCGTGCGTGCATTGTAGCAGGCTGGTTTACTGCAGTATAGACATCTCCAACCGCCTTTAGTGAGGGGATTGGAGGAAGCATGTGAGGTTTCTTGTGTGGTGGTCCGGCCGCAGCGGGACTTAACCACGGTCTTTTCAGCCCGAAGGTCAGGAGGGCTTCGGAGGCTCGGGGTTCAGCACAATCCTGGGCCGAGGTCCCCGTCTCTCTGGCGGTTTGCGGCTCGTAGAGCGAGAGCGGTGCTGGGTTTTGGTCGCTGGGCGAGACTGTAAGTCTGGCTGCGATGGCTTCGAGGTCTGAGGGGGCGGCGCATTTCTACGGCATCCCGCAGCAGAGCTAGAGCGTTTCGGCAGGAAGTGTCTCATTGCCTGTGACGTTTTCTGAGCCTCAGTGAAGCGTTCAGCGAAACCCTTAACCGACTGGCCAAAGAGGCCGGAAGGCGAGATAGGAGAGTCAAGAAAGGCAGATTTGTCGGCGTCTTTCATCTCCGTGAGCGTGAGCCAGAGGTGTCGCTCTCAAACAGCGAGGCTTGCCATGCTTCGGCCGATCGCTTGTGCTGTGGTCTTTGTCGCACGCAGGGCTAGATCAGTAGCGCTGCGGAGATCTTTAAAGTCATAGGTATCTGGGGCAGACTCGTCCAGGTTACGGAGAAGTCTGGCCTGAAAAACCTGCAGCACAGCCATGGTGTGTAGAGCCGAAGCAGCTTGACCAGCGGAGGTGTAAGCTCGGCCAGCGAGAGCTGAGGTGGTGCGGCACGGCTTGGATGGATGCACAGGCTTCGACCGCCATCCTGCGGCTGAGGGCGGGCAGAGGTGTGCAGCAATAGCCTCCTCGAGAGGGGGGAGGCTCTCGTAACCGTGGTCTCGGGCGCCGTCGACAGAGGAGAGCGCTGACGAGACAGAAGTCTTCAAGCGTGCGGAGAATGGGGCTTTCCACGACTTTGTGAGTTCATCGTGAACTTCCGGGAAGAAGGGGGCGTTTCTTTGCGGAGGGGCCGAAGGGCGCCCCTGCAAGAACCATTCGTCCAGCCTGCTTTTAGCGGGCTCGTCTGGAGGAGACCAGTCGAGCTGAAGGTCGCTGACAGCCCTTGTAAGCACGCGAGTAAGCTCCGCGTCGATATCAGCGCGTTGTCCGGTGCAGCTGGGTGCTGTAGAGGGGGGGGGGTCCGCAATGGAGCCCGACCATTCCTCACTACTGGACGCGGCGAGAGAAAGGCTGTCGTGTCTGTCCTCTTCCGCCTCAGGCGCTCCGAAGGAGAAGGGGGCGCTGGTGAGCAGGGACTGGCGCTGCTCGTCCACGAAGAGGACAGGCGAAGGAGAGAGAGCGGGCGAGGCACGCGGGGAGTGTTCCGGCGTGAGCTCGCGTGTAGCAGTGTGCTCAGGCATTCTCTGATCACGGCGTTTCTTACGCGGCGTTTCTTACGCGGCACTTGAGAGAGAAGAGGCGGAGCGGGTGGAGCATCGTGGCTGGTTTGAGCTAATCGAGCCCGCAGGGTCGATATAGCCATGTTGTCGCACTCAGGGCAGCCGCCCTTGGAGAGTGCGCTCTCAGCATGCTCGCGGCCCAGGCAGGAGACACAGATGATGTGGCGGTCCTCGCTGGGCAGAGGGCCTCGGCAGGAAGCGCAGGCCCGAGGCATTTGAAACAACGCCTCGAATTCTGGAGAAAAAAGTGTGATGCAGCGGCAAACACACTAGCCTTGTAAAGGATATAGTCACGCCGGATGGCGCAGCAGGAAGCGAGTGCTGAAGGCGGCGTCGAGATGAAGCACGAGCCGGCGTCCTCAGATCTGCGTTGCAGTGCTATCCCGCTGAGAGGCTTTTCGACGGCGTGTAGAGGCTTCTCCGGAGAAGACAGCGAAGTGCAGGTGAGATCGCTGAAGGAGATGAAATCTGATCCCTATGGTGAAGCGGTGGCTTATATAGTTCCAGCCACGCCTATTTTGGCGCGCTCTGACGTCCAATGGGCGCGAAGCGCCCCCATTGGTTCGTTCCTCTCCGCCGCCTCACCATAGGTTGCTGCAGTTGCCGCAGCACAGCCAATAAGCGCGCGAGCCGCTTCGCTTGGGTCTGCTGTGCTGCAGCACTGCGTTTTACATTATTTAAAAATTAAGGATAATTTTTGGCTTCATATTCTTGAGAAAAGGGGACCTTTTCCCATAGCGTAAGCTAGCTTACGCAGTACGAGAGTACTCTCTAAAGGGAAACTGCTTTTAGATCTTTGTTTCAGTTGTTTCTGTGATGTACTGAAATATAATTACAAGCACTTCATACGTTTCAAAGGCTTTTATCGACAATTACATGACATTTATGCAAAGAGTCAGTATTTGCAGTGTTGGCCCTTCTTTTTCAGGACCTCTGCAATTCGACTGGGCATGCTCTCAATCAACTTCTGGGCCAAATCCTGACTGATAGCAACCCTTTCTTTCATAATCACTTCTTGGAGTTTGTCAGAATTAGTGGGTTTTTGTTTGTCCACCCGCCTCTTGAGGATTGACCACAAGTTCTCAATGGGATTAAGATCTGGGGAGTTTCCAGGCAATGGACCCAAAATTTCAACATTCTGGTCCCCGAGCCACTTAGTTATCACTTTTGCCTTATGGCACGGTGCTCCATCGTGCTGGAAAATGCATTGTTCTTCACCAAACTGTTGTTGGATTGTTGGAAGAAGTTGCTGTTGGAGGGTGTTTTGGTACCATTCTTTATTCATGGCTGTGTTTTTGGGCAGAATTGTGAGTGAGCCCACTCCCTTGGATGAGAAGCAACCCCACACATGAATGGTGTCAGGATGCTTTACTGTTGGCATGACACAGGACTGATGGTAGCGCTCACCTTTTCTTCTCCGGACAAGCCTTTTTCCAGATGGCCCAAACAATCGGAAAGGGGCTTCATCGGAGAATATGACTTTGCCCCAGTCCTCAGCAGTCCATTCACTATAATTTCTGCAGAAGATCAATCTGTCCCTGATGTTTTTTTTGGAGAGAAGTGGTTTCTTTGCTGCCCTTCTTGACACCAGGCCATCTTCCAGAAGTCTTGTCCTCACTGTGCATGCAGATGCGCTCACACCTGCCTGCTGCCATTCCTGAGCAAGCTCTGCACTGGTGGCACTCCGATCCCGCAGCTGAATCCTCTTTAGGAGACCATCCTGGCGCTTGCTGGACTTTCTTGGACGCCCTGAAGCCTGCTTAACAAGAATTGAACCTCTTTCCTTGAAGTTCTTGATGATCCTATAAATTGTTGATTTAGGTGCAATCTTAGTAGCCACAATATCCTTGCCTGTGAAGCCATTTTTATGCAACGCAATAATGGCTGCACACGTTTCTTTGCAGGTCACCATGGTTAACAATGGAAGAACAATGATTTCAAGCATCACCCTCCTTTAAACATGTCAAGTCTGCCATTCTAACCCAATCAGCCTGACATAATGATCTCCAGCCTTGTGCTCGTCAACATCCTCACCTGAGTTAACAAGACGATTACTGAAATGATCTCAGCAGGTCCTTTAATGACAGCAATCAAATGCAGTGGAAAGGTTTTTTTGGGATTAAGTTAATTTTCATGGCAAAGAAGGACTATGCAATTCATCTGATCACTCTTCATAACATTCTGGAGGATATGCAAATTGCTATTATAAAAACTTAAGCAGCAACTTTTCCAATTTCCAATATTTATGTGATTCTCAAAACTTTTGGCCACGACTGTAGTCCCCATAAAGCTAGCTTCTAAACTCATAGACCTCGGCCTGAATTCTTCACTCTGCAACTGGATTCCTGACTTCCTCACCGGCAGACTAGTACACCTCCAACTCCATCACCCTGAACGTAGGAGCCCCACAGGGCTGTATCCTGAGTCCCCTGCTCTACTCTCTCTACACAAATGACTGCGTGTCTTCGCACAGCTCCACATCTATTATCAAATTTGCTGATGATACTGTGGTTCTGGGCCTTATTCACAACAATGAGACCGCATACTTGGATGAGGTAGAGAAATTAACATCATGGTGCCAGGACAACTGTCTCTCTCTGAATGTGAGCAAAACCAAAGAACTGATTGTGGACTTCAGGAAGAAACAGCAGCAGCCCTATACTCCTCTTATGATCAGCGGGACCCCTGTGGAAAGGGTGAGCAGCTTCAAAGTACCTTGGTGTAAACATCTCCAAGGACCTGACTTGGACTACTCACATTCAAACACAGGTTAATAAAGCCAGGCAAAGACTGTACCATGTGCGACAGCTGAGGAAATTCAGGGTCTCACCAGCAATCATGAAAACTTTCTATTCAGGGGCCATAGAAAGTGTATTGACTCTGTGTATCTCAGTGTGGTATAGGAACAGCTCCAGTCAGGACTGCAAAGCCCTGCAGAGAGTTGTGCGCTTAGCTGAGCACATCTCCGGGTCTTCTCTCCCCTCTCTGCAGGACATCTACCTCAAACGCTGCAAAACTCTGTTAAACTCATCAAAGATTCCACACACCCCAGTAACCATCTTTTCACTTTGCTGCCATCTGGCAAGTGCTTCCGTAGCCTGATGGCAAAAACTGAGAGACTCAAGAGTTTCTTCCCCCAGGCCATCAGGCTCCTAAACTCAAAACCAGCCTCTTTATTTATTTTTTATTTAACAGGGACAATGCAGTATAACATTGCTATAATTTCAAGCAGCTGATGCTTCACATATAGGCTTCTAGCCAAAGGCTAATTTGCTGCCCCAGTCCATGGCTAGGTTTTTTAACAAAAGTAAAACAATAATCACACAAAAAACGAAGCGAAAGTAAAACAAAATATTAATAAACTGAGACTGTGTATGACCATCAGTGTTCACAAACTATGTTTTTGTATAATATTACAATGATGCAATTTAATTGGTTTCTTGTCTAAAACTTTGCTTGTTTATATAGAGATTTAACAGGTTTAATAGTCAGTAGAGAAACCTGACTCCAGACAGTCACACAGTAAGATAAGTGCAAAAAGACCATAACTTATAGATTTATACAGTCTAATCAGGGAAAAACAATTCAAGTTTGTTCTGATTGTTCTACACACCCTCCTTACATGCACCTCAAATTTCAAATGAGAATCTAAAATAACACCTAAATATTTAAAATTATTAACTGTCTTTATTTCCTTTTGATTGATCTTAATTAAAAATCCCCTTATTTCTTTCCTTCTTATTGAAAAACACATCGAGACAGTTTTTGAACAATTCAAGGTCAAACTGCTGTTATTCAGCCACTGTGACACAACAGTCATTTAATTTTGTTAATATATCTGCAGCTAAGCATGGAGTCTGTGCCGATACTTAAATGACTGTCATCTGCATATAATTGACGTTTAGTTTGTTTACAACACTTTGGTAAATCATTGACATAAAAGGAAAACAACAATGGACCCATTATCAACCCTTGAGTGAGACCCATCTCTTTGTTTTGTGAAGTTGATCTTGAATTATTTATATAAAACAGTGATCTCAAGATTCTTAATATGATCGAAACCAATTTATTGCTGGCTGAGAGAAGCTAAACAAATTTATGTAGGAGATTTTCATGATTCACTGTATCAAATGCCTTTTTGAGATCTAAAAACACTGTGCCAACTACACTCCCATTATCTAAATATCCCTTAATAAATTCTGTGAGAAAGCAGTTTGCCATTTCTGTCAAATACTTAGGCCTAAAATCAAACTGTTTTGAGTGAAGTAGATCATGTTTTTCTAGATAGTTGATAAGTTGTTCAGATACCAACTTTTCCAAAATTTTAGAGATTAAAGGGAGCATAGAAATTTGTCTATAATTCTAAACCTCATCAGTTGATCCTGCCTTAAACATTTGGGGTTATAATAGAAGTTTTCCAATTTGAGGGAAATTTACTTTCTCTAATAGATACATTTATCAAATTTACCAAGGGCTTTAGCAAACTGGCACTGTATTTTTTTATGAATGCAGAATCCATCCCAAATATATCCTGAGCTCTTGAATTATTCAATTGATTAATAATTTGAAGTATCTTACCTTCATCACCCTTCATCATCATAAAAGGATAAGGGTGTGTCAGGTTCAAAATGTATAGCAAGCTCTTCCACAGACTGAATAAAATATCAATTAAATATTTGCAATTTCAGCGCTATCAGTACTAAGTGTTTATGTGCAGCTCCAACAATGGTTTTCTTTGTATGCCTTCTCATTTAGAAAGTTTGTTAATGCACTCCTGATTCTGCGATCAATTTCTCAAAATATGCAGTTTTTGACTTCCTCATTTCACGAACTACTTTATTTCTTGTTTCGATTTAAGACTAAAGATATCTTTCTGTGTTTTTGTAAGTAAAGACTTTTTCAAAGCAAGATCTCTCTTTTTCATTAATTGATGTGTATCTGAACTTAGCCATGGTAGGCATTCACTATCCACTACCATTAAAATGTAGACAAAATACTTTTGAATAATTTTTTCAATGGTTTGCATCACAATTTCACTTTTTTTTTTTCTAATCACCAACTCTTAAAATCTTCATGTCTCCACTTAATATTCACTTGATCTGTAAGATATTCAGAGATAATAGAGATTCTCTGCCTCACATTGACATACTGACAGTGTCAACCTGTTTGCACATTTGGCTCTTATACAATTCTGTGTATCTTAATATTTAAGACTAGAGTGTAATTTCATGCTAGGGATGTCAACGATTAATCGATGATCAATTAATTGTCAGTAAGAGATACGGTCGATTAAAGCTGTGGATGGTCAGTTAACTGATTTAATGTCGGGTTACTGTCGAGCCTGTGATCACTCAACACGTGCGAGCGGCTAATCGATTAATTGTCAATAAGAGATGTGATCGATTAAAGCTGTGGATGGTCAATTAACTGAATTAATGTTGGGTTACTGTGGGGCTCGTGATCACTCAATAAGTGCGAGTGGCTAATAGATTAATTGTCAATAAGAGATGCGATCAATTAAAGCTGTCGAAGGTCAGTTAACTGATTAAATGTCAGGTTACTGTGGGACTCATGATCACTCAACACGTGCGAGAGGCTAATCGATTGTCAATAAGAGATGGGATCGATTAAAGCTGTGGATGGTCAGTTAACTGATTTAATGTTGGGTTACTGTGGGGCTTGTGAACACTCGACACGTGCGAGAGGCTAATCGATTAATCGGACGAAAGACGTCCGCACACCACCGGGGACCATCGTCCGGCAGTGGCCCTACCGTGTCCCGGAGGCTTGGCGACACGTCATCGAGGAAGAAGTACAGGAGATGCTTAGGTTAGGGGTAATTGAACCATCATGCAGCCCATGGTCCAGCCCCATCATCATGGTTCCAAAGCCCGATGGCACCCTCTGCTTCTGTAACGACTTCCGCCGCCTTAACGAAGTCTCAGAGTTTGACTGCTACCAAATGCCCCATGTCGATGAGTTGTTGGACTGTTTGGGAAGGGCCTGGTTCATCACGACCCTCGACCTCACCAAGGGCTACTGGCAGGTCTCCTTAACAGAACAGGCCAAACCGAAGACGGCCTTCTCGATTCCATGCGGTCACTAGCAGTACCGGGTCCTTCCCTTCGGCCTACACGGGACCCCGGCCACCTTCCAGCGACTGATGGACGTCCTCCTGCGGCCGCACCAAGCATATGCGGCTGCCTACGTCGATGATGTCATCATCCACTCTGAGACTTGGGAAGACAATCTGGAGTGGCTGCGGAAGGTACTGTTGGAACTACGCCGGGCTGGCCTTGCCGCCAACACCCCGAAAGTGTCACCTGGCCCTCGCCGAAGCTAAGTACCTGGGGTACCAGGTGGGTCGCGGCCTCATAAGACCGCAAGAGAAGAAGGTGGCAGCTATCCTCTTTGCGTCGCAGCCTACCTCCAAAACTCAGGTACGGGCCTTTTTGGGGTTGGCGGGGTATTACCTCTGCTTTATTCCGAACTTCTCCTTCTTAGCTTTTCCCCAGACATACTTGACCAGGAAGGGGCAGCCGGTGTAGATCCCTTAGACCCCCGAGATGGAGGCGGCATTTCACCGGATAAAGTCTGCCCTTACGACGGAGCCGGTGCTCCGAGCCCCCGACTTCGACTTCCCCCTTCCTGCCGCAGACGGACGCATCCGACACCGGGTTGGGAGCCATTCTATCGCAGGGCCACAACAGTGAGGAACACCCGGTGATCTACATAAGCCGAAAGCTGACCCTCGCAGAGCAACGGTACGCCACGGTAGAGAGGGAAGCATTGGCCGTCAAGTGGGCAGTCTTTGAGCTCAGGTATTATCATCAGCCACTTCACCCTCATAACCGACCACGCCCCCCTGCAGTGGATGGCCCAGGCCAAGGAGACGAATGCCAGGGTGACGCGGATGGTTCCTCAGGCTCCAGGACTTCAGCTTCACCGTGCAGGTCTGTCAGGGCCCACTCCCCACCCTCCCCCAATCTCCCCGCTTCTCCACAGGAACAGGGCGATGCTTAGAGGGGGGTGACTCGTGTCCCGAGCTCTCATCAGCGTCGCCCTGGAAACCAAGCAGTCACACCTGCACCTGTTCATCATGGGCTGAGCGGCCACAATTGAGCCCCATCAAGCTCTGGTTACATAAACCCAGCAAACGAACACAGAGGTGAGAGATGTCTCCACAAGACTCGGCTAACACCCTTGTTCTATTGTTTCTGTAGAGAGCATTGTGTGACCGCCAGCCCCACTGCACACGAGACCACACCGCACCAGCGCACCAATCGAAGAGGAAGCTGAGCATCAACCTACTCACAACACGCTCTTTCACTACCATACCCTTAATAAAATCCAACCCATCCTCGCGTCGTGTCCTTCTTCACCCTGCCACAATAAATAATTGCTGGATTCTACAGGTACTAGGGCACAGGTTCTCAAGCCCTGGGACAAAATGGGATGCTTTAAGGAAAATGTATAGCCTATATAAGTAAGGCCATCCTTAAAAATATTCTTGTTTGCCGTAACCCGACCGACCCTGTCAATTTAGCACCGACTCAATTATTTATTTATTTTTTGCTTTTAGTCCAACCGACTTGCCGATTGTAAATTTGCGTTAAGACCGACCAATTATTTTTTTACTCTTCAAAAAACTAATACAAACGCAATAAAATACTATTAATTATATTTAAGTAAGTATTGTAAATATTTAAATTGCCTTAGCCTACATACAAATTAAGGCTATCTTATTTAATTAGAAAAAAAACCCCGTGACGTCATCTGTGTTTACACGGATGTCACACTGTGTCCTGTGCGTTCGCTTCGTCTCATACTCTCACTCACTGTCAGAGTCAACGGCTCGCGCTTGGTAATGATGGCTGCGGCTGCAGTAAACTAAATGTTCACGGTCACTGTTTAAAGTCATACGGGTTCGGGCACCATAATACATCTAAAACATTCATTAAAACAGCTCGACACCGCTTTAACTTGGCACAAAGTTCTGGAAAAACTGTGCCCAGATCTTTTCCCATCCCTTCTCCTCTCTAGTCTTAAACCGTGACCGTGTCGACTGTCACTTTATGTTCGAAAATCTATTGCACGAATCAAGCACGAATCAACCAACACAAGTTTCGAAAACGAAAATAAGAAAATGATTTTAACGACCTTTTCTTGGAGCGAGTCCAGGTATTTTTTTTTTTTTTTTGAACAGGCGTCACAGCAACTGCAGCTTCGGACAAACACGCATAACAGCAAATAATACTTCTGCACAATGTTTCTCTTTTTACAACAGAAATGTGAATTCAGCCGGTATTCAGTCTCATACAGTTTCGGGCTTGAATCGCCTAGGGCTGTCAAAATAGCTGAAAAAACTAAATTTGGACTCGTCTGACCATAAAACATTATTCCACTTTGAAATAGTCCATTTTAAATGAGCCTTGGCCCACAGGACACGACGGCGCTTCTGGACCATGTTCACATATGGCTTCCTTTTTGCATGATAGAGCTTTAGTTGGCATCTGCTGATGGCACGGCGGATTGTGTTTACCGACAGTGGTTTCTGAAAGTATTCCTGGGCCCATTTAGTAATGTCATTGACACAATCATGCCGATGAGTGATGCAGTGTCGTCTGAGAGCCCGAAGACCACGGGCATCCAATAAAGGTCTCCGGCCTTGTCCCTTACGCACAGAGATTTCTCCAGTTTCTCTGAATCTTTTGATGATGTTATGCACTGTAGATGATGAGATTTGCAAAGCCTTTGCAATTTGACGTTGAGGAACATTGTTTTTAAAGTTTTCCACAATTTTTTTACGCAGTCTTTCACAGATTGGAGAGCCTCTGCCCATCTTTACTTCTGAGAGACTCTGCTTCTCTAAGACAAAGCTTTTATAGCTAATCATGTTACAGACCTGATATCAATTAACTTAATTAATCACTAGATGTTCTCCCAGCTGAATCTTTTCAAAACTGCTTGCTTTTTTAGCCATTTGTTGCCCCCGTGCCAACTTTTTTGAGACCTGTAGCAGGCATTAAATTTTAAATGAGCTAATTAAGTGGATAAAAGTGTAAAATTTCTCAGTTTAAACATTTGCTACGTTATCTATGTTCTATTGTGAATAAAATATTGGCTCATGTGATTTGAAATTCCTTTAGTTTTCATTTTATTAAAATTTAAAAAACGTCCCAACTTTTCCGGAATTCGGGTTGTAATCGGATCTAGCAGTTTTTAATGCTTTTCTGTAGGATATGTTACTTTCCCGCCAAGCAATACGAAATACCTCTAGTTTTGTTTTCCTCCAGCTGCGCTCCATTTTTCGGGCTGCTCTCTTTAGGGTGCGAGTATGCTCATTATACCATGGTGTCAAACTGTTTTCCTTAACCTTCCTTAAGCGTAAAGGAGCAACTGTATTTAAAGTGCTAGAAAAGAGAGAGTCCATAGTTTCTGTTACATCATCAAGTTGTTCTGAGGTTTTGGATATGCTAAGGAATTTGGTTACATCAGGAAGATAACTTAAAAAGCAGTCTATTGTGGTAGAAGTGATGGTTCTTCCATACTTGTAACAAGAAGTAGAATTTATGAATTTATGGCTGTATGAATTTTGCACAGAACTAAATGATGATCTGAGATATCATCACTTGGCTGAATAATTTCAACACCATCAACATCAATTCCATGTGACAGTATTAAATCTAGAGTATGATTTCGACAATGAGTAGGTCCTGAAACGTGTTGTCTAACACAAATAGAGTTCAGAATGTCTATAAATGCTGATCCCAATGCATCGTTTTCATTATCAACATGGATATTAAAATCACCAACTATTAAAACTTTATCTGCAGCCAGAACTAACTCGGATGTAAAATCACCAAACTCTTTAATAAAGTCTGTATGGTGCCCTGGTGGCCTGTATACAGTAGCCAGTACAAACATAACAGGGGATTTATCATTAACATTTGTTTCTCTGGATAATGTTATATGAAGCACCATTACTTCAAACGAGTTATACTTGTAGCCTGCCCTCTGAGAAATCCTGAAAACGTTGTTATAAATTGAAGCAACACCTCCCCCTTTGCCTTTTAGACGTGGCTCATGTTTATAACAGTAATCTTGGGGGGTGGACTCATTTAAAATAATGTAATCATCAGGTTTTAGCCAGGTTTCTGTCAAACAGAGCACATCTAGATTATGATCAGTGATCATATTATTTACAAAAAGTGTTTTCGTAGAAAGGGATCTGGGGGTTGTTTCATAAAAGAAGCTTAGAAAAGCAGGGATTAAGCTCCAAAACCCGACTTGAATTAACCTAACAAATCAGTTGGGGCTTAAGGCGGTTTCATAAAAGGTAATTCAAGTTCACGCAATCTCACTAATTTGAACCAGGTTTATCTAGTCTAGATAATTGCGCATGCACGCTATTCTTAAGAAGCCCTGATGGTGGAGCATAGATTCATCAATTTAACATGGCAACTAAAGGGAAAGAGAGAGCAGCGATGTTCACGGCAACTGAGCAGCAATTACTTCTCGAATCTTAAGAAGAATTTAAACACATGATTACAAAAAAAGGAAATACGGCAGCAATTAATAAAACGAGAGAAAAAGGCTGGCAAGAAATTGCTGATCGTCTCAATGCGTAAGTAGCAATTAATGTAGGCCTACATTACTATATTTTATTTGACTTTTATTATTATTTTACTATATTTTTATATATTTTATTAAAGTTAAATTAAATGTTTGTCACAGTGTGTGTGTGTGTGTGTGTGTGTGTGTGTGTGTGTGTGTGTGTAACTTCTACAGCAGCAAATTAAGTGAAGAAAAAAGAACATGGCAGCAGGTGAAAATAAAATGTAAAAATATTGTTCAGAATGGTAAGTATTTATAAAGTATAAATCTATGTAAGTACTTAAGCATAGCCAGCTTGATGTACAACTGTCCAGTCTCATGATGTTTAATAATTGCAGCTGCCAAAAAGAAGAGTGAGGTTGCTGGCACTGGGGGAGGGCCACCGACAGCCAACTTTACTCCTGCAGAGGAGCTGGCATTAGACCTGAATAAAGGGAGGCCTGTCATTGAGGGAATAGCATCTGGATCCATTCCATCTAGTATAAGAGATCACTACTTAAAAGGTATTTTGTTTATTTTATTTATTTTTATTCTTCCATTCCTAACTAAATGTTTTTGTTTTATAGTGATGCCAAATTCTGTGTGCTTTCTGGATCCACCAGACATCATGCTGAACCCTGTGAGTATGACAGTATGAGTTTAAAGCACTGATTTGTCAAGTGGTTATTTATTAAACCAAGTTTAATTAATGGTTTTAGGTTGAAGGCCCATCTACAGTTGAGGAGGATGAGGAAACTGTGTCAGTATGTTCAAGGAGGCCTGAGGTAGGCACAAATGTGCAAATTATATTTTTAATAGCCTACCTGTGAGGTGCTAAATTGTGTGTATTTCCATTATTGGCAACAGGATGCTGACACCCTTCTAGAGCCCTCTCAGTCTGGGACGACATGTGACCAAGTGAGTATTAAGAAATCACAAAAAAGTGCCAAGAGCACTAGATCAAATTGAAAAAAATAAAATACATTTCTGTTCCTACAAGACCCAGAATATAAAGGGAGTCTACAAAAGGTATCTCCTGAAACAAATGGAGGCCATAGATACTGACATCCAATATAAAAAACTCAAGATGAGAAAGTTGGAGCTGGAAATCCAACAGCTTGAGAAAACTGCAAGTAGAACTTCCATATTTAAAACAATGACACATGACATTTTTGTTTTTTGACAACATTTAATTGTATGTTTTCACCCCCAACAGGCAGCTTCAACCTAAATAAAATAAAAAATATATATAATATGACTTGTGTGTCTGGTAAATTAAGGGGAAAGTGAAAACCTTTAACATGGTTTGGACAGTATTAACTAAAATAATTATTGGCATAACTGTCTCTTATAACCCTGCCTATTTCATTGTCATCAAAAATGCCTTCAATGTCCCAGTCTTGCTCTACAACCATCCTTGGTTGCCTCTCTCTCCTCAGGCAGGCAATGTTATGTAGCACAACACATGCAACTACAATGTCACATGCCCTTTGTGGAGTCACTCTGAGGTAATTCAGGCACTGGAACCTTGACTTGATGAGCCCAAATTCCATCTCTATACGAGCTCTTGTGCGTGCATGGGCAATATTGTAGTTGTGCTGTGCCTCAGTCTGCTTCTCCTGATAGGGAGTCAAGAGATAAGGCAGGCATGCATATCCCTTGTCTCCCAGCAAAACTCCTGAGAATTGACCTGAATAAAAAAAAAGAATTTGAAGTTTTTTTAAAGCTGTAGTTTTTGCTATATGTTAAGTGACTAACATACCTTGTGCCAGTTGGTGGGAAAGAGAAGAGGCCCGAAAGATTCTGGAAATCATGCACTGAGCCAGGCCATTTTGCCTCTACATTATGAAACAGAATTCACAGACAATAAGTCTGACTAACCAAAATAAGCCTGGCTTATTTTCTAATCTTGTTTTATGGAACAACCCTCTGATATTCAATAAGCCAAGCTTTATCATTTGTTTATCCTTATTGCTTCTGTTTTTTATTTGTTGAACCTCAATTAAATTGTTAATCTTAACTTGGTTTGTACGTTTTTTGTATTTTCTAGTTCGGGGAACAGACACAGTCTCTATAGTGTGATATCTAGGTGAAAGAGTCTCTATGTGCTGAGAATTAACTGACCTCTGTGACGGGAGGCAGCTAGCAGACGGTCGGTTTAGCCAGTCTGTCTGCTTCGTGACCTGGGCCCCAGTTAGTCAAGTATAAACACTAAGACTATTTGCCATATTTCTAAAGAGAAGAGTGGCGCCACCCCAGGAGGGATGAAGACCATCTCTTTTAAACAGGTCAGGTCTGCCCCAAAAGCTCGTCCAATTGTCTATGAAACCTATGTTATTCTGTGGGCACCACTTAGACATCCAGCCATTGAGTGATGACAATCTGCTATGCATCTCATCACCACGGTAAGCAGGGAGGGGACCAGAGCATATTACAGTGTCTGACATCGTGCTTGCAAGTTCACACACCTCTTTAATGTTATTTTTAGTGATCTCCGACTGGCGAAGTCGAACATCATTAGCGCCGGCATGAATAACAATCTTACTGTATTTACGTTTAACATTAGCCAGCACTTTTAAATTTGCCAAGATGTCAGGCGCTCTGGCTCCCGGTAAACATTTGACTATGGTGGCTGGTGTCTCTATATTCACGTTCCGTACAATAGAGTCACCAATAACTAGAGCACTTTCATCAGGTTTCTCAGTGGGTGCATCACTGAGTGGGGAGAACCTGTTTAATGTTTTGATCGGAACAGAAGAGCGGTGTTTTGACCCAAGACTACGCTGCCTCACCGTCGCCCAGTTG
The DNA here is from genome assembly GCF_963082965.1 of Carassius carassius. Classification (NCBI taxonomy): domain Eukaryota; kingdom Metazoa; phylum Chordata; class Actinopteri; order Cypriniformes; family Cyprinidae; genus Carassius; species Carassius carassius. Next base: position 32,505,727 of record NC_081776.1, read on the forward strand.
CCCTGCTGCTGGGGCTCTGTTTCCGGAACCGAACAATGTACAGGAATCCCTGAGCTAGACGCATCCAAAGCCGTATCTAGAGCCCTAACATTCGTACTGTCCTCAATTAAAGTTTGGATGCGTGTCTCTAATTCTGAAATCTTCTCTGTCAGCCTAACTATTTCCCTGCATTTATCACATGTGAATCCCTCATCTGCGACAGAGATAGATAAACTATACATGTGGCAAGAGGTGCAAGAAACAATGATAGGAGAAGCCATTACTCACCGTGCTTGATGAAATATTCTTACTGTGGTTGTTTGATGAACTTGTGAAAAACTGGAGCGATAGAGAGGAGAGGAGAAAAGAAAAACAGCGATAGGTTTGAATGAAAACGCTAATGACAAGCTAATGACAAGCTAACGAGTGTTAACGCTTTGCAGGTGTACTGCACTCACGGATATAAAATATGCCGAGTATTGGCAAGTGGAGCTAGTGGCGGAGGCCCGGCCCAAAACTGAATTTACCATAGGGTAAGGACTGTGGCAGTTTAAGGTAATGAATGCCCTTTGGGCTGTGTAATGCCCCAGCCACCTTTGAGAGGCTGATGGAGCAGGTCCTTAAAGACATTTCCAGTACCCGCTGTGTGGTCTATTTGGAAGATCTGTTGTCCATGCCAGAGTCTTTGACCGAGCTGTCCACAACTTGTCCTGACAGCCATTCGTAATGCCGGGTTGCGGTTGAACCCAGCCAAGTGTAACCTGCTCACCCGCCAAACGCAGTTCCTGGGGCACGTTGTTAGCAAGAGCGGGCTGGCCACCGACCCAACAAAGGTGGCCACAGTGAGGGCCATTCACCATCGAGCAGCTGAGACAACAGCATGTGAACGACCGAGTTCTGGTGAAGGTGTGGGGCTGGCTGGAGGCTCGAGCACATCCGGACTGGCCAGCGGTGTCCTCACAGGAGCCTGAGATCAAGTCACTTCATTCTCAGTGGGGCAGCCTGAAGCTCCACGATGACGATTAAAGACCCATATCTTTAACTTGGCTTAGACATAACATATTAATATGCTTTTAATATCCAAATCCGTTAAAGGGTTTTTAGGCTGCATTAATTAGGTTAACCGGAACCGGAAACACTTCCCATAACACCCGATGTACTTGCTACATCATTAGAAGAATGGCATCTACGCTAATATTAGTCTGTTTCTCTCTTGTTCCGAGGTCACCGTAGCCACCAGATCCAGTCTGTATCCAGATCAGAGGGTCACTGCAGTCACCCGGATCCAGTACGTATCCAGACCAGATGCTGGATCAGCACCTAGAAAGGACCTCTACATCCCTGAAAGACAGCGGAGACCAGGACAACTAGAGCCCCAGATACAGATCCCCTGTAAAGACCTTGTCTCAGAGGAGCACCAGGACAAGACCACAGGAAACAGATGATTCTTCTGCACAATCTGACTTTGCTGCAGCCTGGAATTGAACTACTGGTTTCGTCTGGTCAGAGGAGAACTGGCCCCCCAACTGAGCCTGGTTTCTCCCAGGTTTTTTTCTCCATTCTGTCACCGATGGAGTTTTGGTTCCTTGCCCACGCACTACAGCCAGAAGTCCTCCATTGGGTTAATGGGGCAGCTGGAGCCGGCCATTTCGGAAACTCCAAGACAGTGCGGCGGCTGCGGCAGTTAATATAAAAGGGTTACTCACCCTCTTGAAGAGAGATGTGTAGAGAAGTGACTTGTGATATGGCCTTGCCGGTGTAAGTTAGAACATGGAGTTCAGAATTAAAAGATTAAAAGACGATACTGGCTCTTGCTGGCTGGTTTTGTTAATTATTCTGCTCACAGACACTCATGGTCGTACGGTGTATGGTACACGAGTGCTCTCTCTGCCCGCTAGCTAAAGTAAAACGCGACATATAGCCCTGCTAGCCATTAGATTAGTAACAGTATAACAGTCTAGTTTAACTCCGGTCAGCCCATGTTATAGAACAACTGCTAGTTGTTAAAATATCAATAAAAACATTAAGTCAGATTATATTTGTAAGAATCATTATTGCCGTTTCCATAGACATCAGCATGTATTTTACAAACCGTAAATGTATGGTTTTGTTAGTAGTTATGTGTATTTAAATGTCTTAAACCTAAAATAAGTATTAAATGGTTGAAAACACTGAATATTGGTAATAATATGACCAGTGCGTCAGATCTGTCTCTGCGCCAGTCAAAGCGCGAAAGAGGATTTAAATTCAGCAGTTGATGACGTGACGCCCTGAAAGTTCTAACCACACCGGGGTGATCATACGCGTTAAGAGATATCGTATGTTAACATTTTTTTACTTTTACAAAGCATTACCCTCCCAGACAACCAATTTATGTGACATAGATATTAGATAGATAGATAGCACATAAAGAATGAAAAGGAAATTATTTAAGATTTCTTTTTGGTTTTAGGAATGTTCTGTCGAATATGTAGACAGCATAAACAAGCGGACAGCTAGACATTCACGTGAGGTAGAAAAAGAGCAGGTAACTTAAATAACAACACAACTGCTATGTTTTATTTTGTTTATTTAGGGTCCCACAATTAATCTTTTCACATGAGTGAGTCAATATGCTTATTTTTTCCAGGTACCTGTCACCCTGGAGGGCATAAAAGATTCTGGTGGTCATCAACCTGGCTCACACCTGAGTAAGTTGACCCAAAATTTGTAAGACCCTTTCAGGACCTTCATTCTGCATCTCTGCTGAACAGGAAAGTGGGAGAAGATGGTGTAATGCAGGAGACAGACAGCAGTACTGGCAAAGATTTCAATCACAGGTATGATTATGTGTCTTTTGTCTGACTTTATTGATCTAAATTAAATATAGCTGTTGCACAGTTTTATTTACACTAATAATTTACTGACATTTTTCATGTGTTTGATTAGGTGATGGATCCATATTTGGAGGGCCTCATTGCCCATCTCGAGAGACGTTTCTGTGAGGAATAGTCAGTCCACAAGCAGCTACACTCCCTGATGACACTACACACAAAACGGAGGATACTGGTAGAGAAGTTTTGTTCCTGTGTCGATTTTGGAACAGTCCTTGAAGAATGGGCTTCTTTACAGGAGCAGGTCCACTTAAGGTAACTTACAAATATGACATTTTTACATGACATTATCATGAACACTACACTGTGTAACTGATATCATTTTTAACCTTTTCAGAACAAGACACAGCTGGCAATACTGTCTGAACTATCCTCAAAATATGAGGAGTTTGGTGTCCTGTCCCCAACCATCAGCCGGCTGGCTTCTATTGCTCTGACGGTCCCAGTCAGTAGTGTAAACTGTGAAAGGGACTTCTCAACCATCAACAGGATAATACAAACTTTTCACAATAGGATTTGCTGCTTTTGGCTAATGTTAAGCGATCACATTTAACATTTAATGCATTTGCAGGTCAAGACAAACATCCACAATAGGCTGCAAGGAGACAATCTTACAGCATGCATGCGGATCTCAAGAAATGGGCCAGACCTTTCTGACTTCCCATATCAAGAGGCTCTGGAAATGTTCTTCCAGAAGCCCAGAAAGATACACTGCAGTGACAAAAGCTGCACACTTTGTGGATAAATTACATGTTTAGTTTAATGTACAGTGTTCAGTTAATATATTCACTGCTGCCATTAAAAGAAACAAATGAACACCATGACTCCTTAATGTGTTTGTGTCTGTGTCAATTTTCCCCAACCAACCAAAACTCGTATATCAGTCTGGCGATATACTGTATAATGAAGTGATAGCAAAGGTCTGAAATGGTTTGCAATCGAATGAAAGTTTCTTAGGGGAACATTTGCAAGAGAACGAAAAGCATTGACTTCTAATTTTCCCTCCCACCTAGTATTTCTTCCTCCATAAAATAGTTAAAGAGATGAATGACCAAAGAACCCAACCTGTTTGTGTCTCAGTATCTTCACGTTTGACTCTGAATGTGTCTTCAATCTTCATGTCTTCACTCTCCTCTTTAATAAACTCCATCTTTATAATGGTGTGTCTCAGTTGCTTCAGCAGGAGTTTTTCTGTGTTTGAGATCAGAATAATTAACAGAAAATACATTAATCTAAATCTCTGGGTGTGTCTCAATCAGCTCTAGTTCAGTAGTCAGCACACTAGTAAGGGAGTCAGTCAGAGTGAGAGTTAAGGACCTGATTAGACAAAAGTGCTCAAAACTAGAGCTACAGATCAATAAAAGAACACGTTCATGCAGTCGTCGTGAGTGTATTTGAGGTTCATTACACATGTTAGTGTTGTTGTTCTTGTATTTAGATGCTCTACAGTCAATCGTCTGATTTAAGTTGGTTGAGAAAAGCTCTGTTTCTCTATGAGCCAGTGAGCAAACAGTGCGTTTATGATGTGCAGTGTTGGGCAGTAACAAGTTACTGTTATTTGATACATTTTTTAGCAACGGATTAATCTAACACGTTTTACTTGTAAAAAATATTAATTTGAGTATAGTTATAAAGGTCTCTATACATTACTGGTGCGTTATATTGCTGACAGAATGCAGTGGATTAGACCCGAAGCAACTGAGTGCAACTCTCATGCATTCAGCGTGAGTCTCACGCAATCGACCCAATTCTCACGCTCTCACGCCACACCCCCATATTCTCACGCAGACCCGTGCAGCAGTGAGGAAAACAATTGCGCCGCATGATCTCGCAAAGCAACGCGTAGGGAGACCAGACAGACCGTTTAGTTCGTTTTTTTGTGACAATTGTGAGGGAAATACACAATTTATTCCCATAAACCGTGTAGTCAGCCGTTCTCCCTCCCATCTGAACCGTGTGAATTGTGAACGCAGGCAGGTCAGTGAGTTACAGGGCGCTTCTCGTCTCCGTCCAGTTTAGGCTAGTAACTAATAGACCTATGCGGTTATATACTGTAGTTTATATAGAATTAAGTTAGCATTAGTAGAGTTGTTTGTTGCAGCAGCACTGAGCAGTTATTTTACATAACTTTATCATAAAAACAGTATCTGGACATGCTTAGTAACGTTAGGGCTGTCAAAAAAAAAAGATTTTCGAATATTCATCAAATTTTAAATAAAAAGCTTCACATTCCAAGCTTTCCAAAGACGGATGAGCTGGACACGCAGTACTTCTGTCTCATCATTCACCTCGTGCGTGCTCTGTTGTACGTCTCATAAATTGCCTGCACACGGGCGGGGGGTGCAGCTGTCCGCGAGCCCTCTTGATGATGAAATTGACATATTGCAGCGTGGATGCGGACGGACCAAGTATATTTTGGCCTTTATCAGTGCAGCTCGAGATGCGATGACAATGTAAGTTTCATTGCATTATTTTTAGCCTTTCCAGTTAAAGCCACTAGATGCAGTGCTGCAGCGACGTTCTTTCAAAATATTGCGGAAAAAAAGAACAACAATGTGGAGAAGACGTTGTTTACATCAAAACCTAAATCAACCTGTTCACACAGAACGCATTTCGCACACTCGCGTCTCTCACAAGAGAGCCGGATATTTAGAAAGCCATGTAAAATTAAATTGAAATTTTTAAAAACTTATCTGGAGATTTTATGGTGGGTTTTTCCCATCCCACTGCATCTCATGTTTTTAAATGTAAAATGGACTCTGTGATTGGCTTTCCGTACTCTGTATTGAACTATGCATGTATACATGATGCTGTTTTGTTTATAGTTGTTTAAGCAACTTAATTATAATTGGTTTATAACATTTAAAAAAAAGAAAAAAATTCACTTAATAGTCATGTATTCTAATAGCCTAGAAATCTAAACGCACCCTAGCGGCAGCAAAATGTATTTCGCAGCCTAGAGTACAGTCTAGCAACTCTCAATACACCTTCTAGCAGCAAAAACCCAGATTGGGTCAGGCCAATCACGTCATGTATAGAGCAGGCGGGGCGGGCTTAACATATGACGACAGAGAGTTGCGACGGCTGCCACTTGAAAACAAAGAATGGCGGCTGCAGCTGTCGAACAACGATCTTTTGAATCGGCTTTGGCCGCGACTCTGGAGGACTTGGAGTTAAGTTTCTCTTTAGGAAAAGAGCAAAGAACGGCACTTAAGTCATTTTTAAAAAAGGAAGATGTGTTTGGAGTTTTGCCGACTGGATACGTTGCTCTGATTGGTTGTAGCGCTATCCTATTGCGTGCAGAGGGATTTTTTAGAGACAGCCGTTTATCCCGCCCCTCGGAGTAAGCCTCGTCTATGGAGAGTTTCCAGACTAAACATCTTGATGTAAGTCTGGCTGGCCAGGCTAGTATTCTAATGCATTTATTAAACGTGCATTAGTAATATTTTGCTCGATGCGCCCTCTTGTGGCATCAGGATAGAAGCAAAACGTTTCTCTTCACCCTAACTGAAATTATGCATTTTAAATTCGAATATAATTAGAATTTTGATAATATACAATTAAAAAATTCGAATTTAGTTTTTCAGCCATTTTGACAGCCCTAATGTAGTAAATGTTAATTATTGTTTTCTAAGAACAGAATGTGAAGTCAACGACATCCCATATTAAAATGATTTTATTTATATCAATCACAACTCATCAATCATGTCCAGATATTTGATATTTGGCGGTGTCAGTATGGATACATTTGAATTTTATCTAAAGTGTCAGGGACAGGCAAGAGAAGAACGCTTGTATCAGCCGTCCACACTTCTTCTGCTAATGCACGGATTTTGGGTTTGTATTTTTTTCCATACCAAGCCACGCCCCTCCATAAGCCCCTCCCCCATAACAAAGCCACGCCCCCAGAATCCCGCTCTAAGCTGAACTCAAAAGTTGGCAGCCCTGTGAGTGCGGAGCGGGATGCTGCTGTGAGCGGGAGAACTCATGTGAAAATGATTCACAGGACTGACGCAAATTAGAAATATCCATGCTTAAAATTTCTAAAACAAATATATGGTTGTTCATCTATTGCACAAAAGCAACATGAACCAATTTAAAATATAAACGATTAGCATGTCAAGTGTATGCAGAGTTTCTATTTAGGTTATAACACATGTTGAGTAATGCAGTGCTGACATTTGCATGCTCACAAATCCTCTCATTATAACACACAAATTGTAGACATTACAAAATATTAATTATGTGTGTATATTTAGTGTGTTATAACAGAGATTTGTGAGATCTGAATATCGGATCAGGGCATCCCTAGTTCTGAACCAGTACAACACTCAAAGTTATACCTTCTTTTAAAATCAATAAAGTCTTCTATTTCAACTTCAAAAGGTGTGTCTTGTTTCTGATTTCTAAATGAACATTTCAGTTCAGGTTTTACACTCATATGTAAATCAGGACACATGCTATTGAATTAAATAAATAAAAAATCCATTTCATTCCATTGCTTGTCTTTCTTTCTGTCGATAGTAGTCCCTTATTTCTCCTTAACTGTGCACTATTCTTCATAAAAACTCTCCAGGTCTCACAAACTCTGGATAAACTGTGCTAATCTTCTGACATAATTCAGTTATTATTTTGTCTTGTGGACTATATGTAAACACGTTTGACTCAAAATATCTCTCTCAGGGCAGCACTAAAATGCATTTTGTGTAATACCTATTATTTTAGTAAAATAATTATAATTTTGCCCAAAACTATATCTTCATAGAACTATAAGAATACACTGCAATCAAAAGGACCCTTTGTACATTGTTTTTTTTATTTTTATTTTTTTTTTGCTTTGACAGCTAGCAAATGTTTATATTTATTTATCTTTTTATTTAGAATCACATTTTCTAAGTGTTACAATCCAAAATAAACAATTTAAATAAATTCCTGCTTATATATTTTCTGTATTTACATGACATTTTAATTATGCATGATTTTTAAATACTTTCTGTAATGTTTTTTATTTTTATTATTATTATTTATATTCATTATTATATTTTTTAATAATGATGTTCATTAAACAAAATCATTTACTGTTTGAAAATGTTTTTTTTTTTTGTATGCGTCACTGAAATAACATTTGGTCCTCAATATTTTACTCAAGATTAGAGTAACTTTTGTTTTAAAAAAGCTCTTATAAGAGTGCAAGACTACTTTAGGTGTTGGTGGTGGTAATGCATGGACAGAAATGGTATGCTGATCTAAATGTGTGTGTATTTATAGATCTATAGATTAATTGTAATGTGTTGTTCCATACTTATGCTTACTTATATGCTTCAAAATACGAATGTACTATATGTCAATAAACTAATATACGATATTTATGGGCAGTTTTTGTCTTTTTTGGATTAGCATTTCATATATAATATGCAGTGGTGGTCAAACATGTTTGTCTAATCTGTAACAAGACACACCCATTGAAGTTGTGTAATAAAACTGTGTGTTATAAATTAATTTATTAAAATGTAGATTCTCAAACTCAAGTCAAAGCAACGCTCTTCACCAGTGTATAATAGATTTAATTTCAATAGCGTGTACTTATTTGGTGTCATACTTGTGATAACATCTTTTTTTCCCTTTATATTATCAGAAGGACCAGGAATCAGCCTACTGCATAACCACTGGATTATGGAATACTAACGCTTTTAATGTTGCTTTTATTTTATTAATATATTAGTTAATAGTAATAATATAATAATAACCACTATCAAATGTCGTGTTTACAATATTTCTTATTTAAATTGAAGTGAGCATTTTAAGTGTTTGTGTTTATATCTTTCAAAGACCTTGGGTGCAATAATTGTTCTTGTTTTGTTCATTATGAAAAACCAACCTGGTGGGAAAATGATCGTTTTATCATGATCATGTAGTTTGTAGACGGTCCCTAGCTGACCTAAAGCGCTAGCTCACCGCTGCTACAAACAAATCGAGGAGAATTAAAACAAACTGCGATGTGTGTTCAGTTCTACGTTCTATTGTGTTTCAGAGAAGCCGTTTTTATACAATTATACTCATACACTAAGAATGTATTGCATATTTTCTCGGCTGAATATGTCTAATATCAAATCGGTACGCATCTCTTCTGTGACTCTGCTTAGATGCACTTTACTCACACAAATCTGTTCATTAACAGTATTAGACACATTATAACCTCACACTAAAACAGAATTCGTTTTTCTAAGTTCTCTGCCAAACTATATGAACGGTTTGTACTGACTTAAACGCTTTAAAAGATGAAAAACACAAACCTTTTTCTCCAGCAGCAGGATCGCGCAGCGCAGCCTTATGACGTCACGCGACCTCGCCAAAATAAGAGTCCTGTTCACACGAAACACGCTCCGGCTGTTTCTCAACTCGGAGAACGGACTTGGGTTCTCTTTCTAGAATACCTCGGGAGGACGACCTCAGAATATCGCGAGAACACAGAATAACGCGCTTGTAGTGAGAACTGAGATCTTCCTGTGGCTCACCTGACCCCCCCCACCCCAGATTCAGAACACAACATTCACACATTCACAAAGTGAAAAACATACCGTTTAATTGTATGTTTAATTGTTTTTTTTTTATGGCATTTTGTAAAGGCAAAAACTTTAGATATCTTGTCAAGAAATACTAATATAATCTAAAATAAGTTTTTTCCTTATGTATGTAATACTTGAAATGTTTACAGACAAGCGTCTATTTAAATCAGCATCTCGCTTGCGGCGGGAAACTCTCCAGGGTTAGTATACTACGACGAGTTATATTTGTAAATAATTACATACAGTGAGGAGAGAAGTCCCACATGTGTGATGTTGTCTTCTGCGTCTGGCAGATGTATATTTTAGGCAGTTGTTTCGTCCCCCTCTGTGTCTACGGGTGACAAGGGGAGTAACATATGCTACTTAAGCAAAAATTAAGTTGTGTCGGTGAACGAACAAACAAAATGGACAAAAAGAAAAAGTGGATCAATTCGGTCCACACAATCCTCCATCCGAGGTAATAGGAAAGAGAGTCCGGTTTAGTAAGACTATTAACTTTGCGATCATCTGTACAGAATCTATAGGTAGTGTCAGACTTCTGCAGCAAACAGGGTGAGCTCCAGGGGCTTCGACTGGGTTGAGCGAAACCATGCTGCAACAAGTATCACACTTCCTCTCTCATTAGCTCACGTCTTTGGTGGTTAACCTGATAAGGGTGCTGTTTGACAGGAGGGGAGTTTCCAGTATCAATGTCATGACAAATGACAGTAGTTTGACTGGGGACATCTGAAAACAGCATAGGGAACCTACTTATTAGACACACCATGTCTTCACATGTGTCTTTCAGCATGTTTATGACATACCCTAGTCTTTCTCTTACGACCAGGCGTATTAACAACATAGTCTGTTTCACTCAGTTTCTCTTTAATAGAGTATGGACCAGCAAATCTAGCCTACAAAGGAGAGTTCTGATTAGGGAGCAACACTAATACAGAGTCCACTGGCTGGAAGCTGTGGCTTAAACTTTTATGGTCAAAATAGGTCTTCATTTTAGCCTGGGCAGTTAACAAGTGACTTTTAGCAAAATCACGAGCTTGATGATGTTTCTCACGAAAACAGCTGACATAATCCAACACAGATTTGGCTTTGATTTGCAGACAGTAATTGTTCCTGCAGCAGTTTAAGAGCACCCCTCACAGTATGACCGAACACCAGTTCTGCTGGACTGAACCCAATTGACTCCGGTTTTGTTTCTCTGGCGGCAAACATCAGCAAGGGTAAGGCTTCAACCTATTCTTTCCCAGACTCTAAACAATATGCATGTAGCATCGAGAGTCTGGTGAAAGCGTTCCACAGCACCTTGACTCTGTGGGTGATATGCACTTGAAAACACACTGACACCGAACTCTTTTAAACACCTGCGCAAACAACTTTGAAGTGAAGTTAGTCTGGATGACTCTTGGTAACCCAAAAGTAGAAAGAAACTTAACTAGTTCTTTGACTTTAGCTTTTAAAGTACGCAGAGGGATAGCCTCGGGAAAGCGAGTCGCAGCGCACATTATTGTCAAGATATACTTATGTCCGAATTTGGACCTGGGCAAGTCGTGGCCTAATGGTTAGAGAGTCGGACTCCCAATCGAAAGGTTGTGAGTTCGAGTCCCGGGCCGGCAGGAATTGTGGGTGGGGGGAGTGCATGTACAGTTCTCTCTCCACCTTCAATACCACGACTTAGGTGCCCTTGAGCAAGGCATCGAACCCCCAACTGCTCCCCGGGCGCCGCAGCATAAATGATGAACACTGCTCCGGGTGTGTGCTCACAGTGTGTGTGTGTGTGTTCACTGCTCTGTGTGTGTGTTCACAGTGTATGTGTGTGTGTGTGTTCACTGCTCCGGGTGTGTGCTCACAGTGTGTGTGTGTGTGTGTGTTCACTGCTCTGTGTGTGTGTTCACAGTGTATGTGTGTGTGTGTGTGTTCACTGCTCCGGGTGTGTGCTCACAGTGTGTGTGTGTGTGTGTGTTCACTGCTCCGGGTGTGTGCTCACAGTGTGTGTGTGTGTGTGTGTTCACTGCTCTGTGTGTGTGTTCACAGTGTATGTGTGTGTGTGTGTTCACTGCTCCGGGTGTGTGCTCACAGTGTGTGTGTGTGTGTGTGTTCACTGCTCCGGGTGTGTGCTCACAGTGTGTGTGTGTGTATGCCGAATGTCACTTCACTTTCACTTTCACTTTCATCACTCTTTTCAGATTACTGACATGGAATGAATAAGAGTAAATTTGATTAGACTAACACAATACAAACATTTTGATTCAATTAGTTGCAAAGAAGTTACATTGACATATCCCAAACATGTTTAATCTACAAATGTATTTTGTGTTCATATAACACATTCAAAGCAGTCCAAGTTTACTTGATTTGATTAGATGCATAATGGGTGCTACGATTAAATCACGTTCATTCAACAAATAATTTTTTTGAGTGTGCCATAAGGTTGGGACCGGAATGAGTAGCAATAGAAGAAATTAAGTCTGCTAGAGGTCAGAGGGACAGACGTAGGTTTGTCAGACAGGCCTTCCTGCGATGTACGTAGCGTGCTCTTCGAGTGTTAGTAGTGATAGTAGAGATCTGAAAGCACATAATGACTACAAGTGTAAGAAATAAGTATTTGAGAACAAGCTATACAAAAAGTAAAGAAAGGGGCAAAAAGCAATACTCAAGTGCCCTGTCGGTGTCCTTGCTCGGTGGAGTCGCGCAGGTAGAGTCGATGGTCTTTACACTCGTTGGTCTTCACACGAGGAGGATTCACACGAGGGCTGCCGCGAAACCTACCACTTTTGTATTAGCCTGATTACCTGTGACTGAAGTCAGCTGGCCACGCCTCACTATTTAGCAGATCGAAACTGGGCAGTCCCGTGAACGCAAAACCAAGCACCACTTTCGGCACGTATTAACCAGGGTAAGACACACACAATTTAAACCAAAAACTTTCCTAGCAATGACGATCACACAGTAGTCTAATGAGAAAACGAGACAAAACACTCATAAGCTGCTGACCTTCTTAATGGACAGCTTTATTAATGGACTAGTCTATTATAAGACAGTGGTATAAAAAGGCAGAATTTGGTATACATTTTATTAATAAATTATAGGCTACATAAAAGCAGATAAGTCCAGAAGAACAGCAGTGTTTTCCTCCCATAAAGAAAAAGCTGCTTAATGAAGACGGTGATTTAAAAAAGGCCAAATATCATATAGAATTTATTTAAAAAAGTATATTCAGTGTGCATGCAAGCAGAATTGCATGATAAGCATTTTCTTCCCTAGAAAACGTGCTTAACGAGGCATAATATAAGAAAAAAAATATATTGTATAAAAATAGACTACAGGCAATTAACACTGTAATCAATTAAGGTTTTTAAACCTTTTACAAATCTCCCACTTAGACCACAGTCACACCTTTTCCATTAAAGGGACAATATTTGCCCCCTTAAACTGATTTATAGATGCATTTTTACTGTTATAGAGGAACAGTTTTTTCTAGCCTTATTAATTGTATATGTTATGTTTTATGACGAAACACTGCTATTGCTTTAAGATGCACATTCTGTTGCGGATTTTGTTGTAACTATTATTTTGTTGTAAAATACAATATGGACAATATTGTGTTTAAATGTAGGCTTCCTTTAAAATGTAAAGTGTAAAATGTAAAATGTAAAGTGCACACTTAATAATGCCTTTTTTGTTGAACTGTTAGGCCTATATAAAATCAATGTCACATATACAATATTTTGGATATTCAGGGAAAATTGCATTCTCGTATAGGTTCCAGAGCAAAATGAGAACGTAACAGTGTTCACTTTTTAACATTTCTATTATAATCTTTTATATTATTAAATCTTCAAACTGAATTCAAAATCGAATAATGCCCTACTGTAGCCTAAGTGATTTGATCGCGTTAGCGCCTCATATTCATTGAAAGTGCGGTCTGTTCATTATTAAAATGAAGAATCACCAATACAGATATAACGTTACACAGTAAATTGAATTAATCTGTATTATGTCTGTACCGTATAGCGTGAGCCCTGGCCCACTCCAGTGCTGCACATTTTTGTTCATTATGATTTTTTTTCCCGTCGATATTGGAACGCACAGAGCCCAGTTATTTTAATCAATAATGGTTTAGCTTCAAATACATTGCGAATATGGAAACATTTGGATTTGTGATGAATGAGAGCGGTACGTGAGCCCATACTTTCATTTTCTCTTTACATTAGGTTTTGGCTTGTTTCTAGCTGTTCTGGGCTTGTCTGCTTTCCTGTGCATAATAGGCTATATTTTATTACTGTTTACCATATTTTGGTTTTAGCCTATACTGTATTTGTCCATTAACCTCCCTTAAGCATAACCTTTCTATAGCCTGACGTTTTTAAATGGAGGAGAAACGGTGCATTATTGCTATTTGCTTTACAGATAGCTATTAATAAGGTCATTAATATTACAATTGTTACTAGATTTAAAAGTATTTATTAGGCCTTACCGAATTGGGCCTCCAATGTCACTGTAAGCTATCCACATTATATTCGCGTTTTAGAATGTCCCAAAACCATGTCTTAAAAGCTGACTGTAGCCTATTTTAACTTGAGTTCAACTTTAAAATAAAACTGTTCTGGGCTTATCTGCTTTCATATAGTCTATAATTTATAAATAAAGTGTATACCGAATTCTGCCTTTTTATACCACTGTTTTAGAATTCATTAATAAAGCGTTTCTTTCCAGGGATAGCCTAAGGTGTGTACTGAATTTAGTCATCCAGTGTGTAACAAATGTTCATATATAGTCACGGGAAGAAGGAGGCAGGAACCGGCGAACATTCAAAACAAAACTTTAATAATACAATATACCTAAAAGAGCGCGACAGCCCCCTCTCGTGGACGACTGGCGCACACAAACAGAACCAGAACCCAAAATAAAGTCAGAGCCTGGTCCTCTCTCGTCCAACACTGTCATCAGTCCCTCCTCCGAAGCTCCTGCGGGACTCGATACCGGTCTCGCTCAGTTCCCTCGACTCTCGTCACACAGTGTTTACATTAAGCGTTTTACTATGTCCCTAAACCGTGCCTTAATAAGCATGCACTGACTATTTCTCCGAGTTCAAAACAAAACTTTATGAACCGCTCCATTGTGGACTTATGGAGCTGTATGAACCACTACAAGCTGTTCTACAAGCAGCTGGTTTTGCAAGAGAACGCAAAAGTTCACTCACTATGATTTTTTTCCCCACCACGATGACCCTTTAGGGGCTCCGTATTTATGCATATTATGTTAGACATTTACAAAAAAATGCGTTTTGATTCATTCTTTATATGTGTATGTCACATTAAACTTTTAAATGAGTGTTTTCAGGTTTTATTTATGCACTAGGGTCTATGCTGAAATGTGAGACATTTGATGCTGCTTCATCTGGAATTATTCATAGCACTCCTGGTAAAGAATATGTTTTTATTAGTTTGCATTCTGATATAACACACCGGCTGTATTCGTTTTATATTATACAACATTGTAGATACATTACTGCATTGAAATCAATCATCACATTGTCCATTGATTTCTGTTATATATTTATTCTTCAGACACAGTTAATTATTTTGGATATCTGACAAGACTCATGTTGAGATCAGTGTAAAGGGCTGGACAGACATTCTTCTACACAGATGTAGATGCTGTCAAGTCTTCTGTCGAAGAAAGGTTTGTCTGTCTCAGTGAAGTGAGAGTTCAGTGTGAGACGCTTAGTATAGCTCTATCAACAAACAAAGATGCTGACATCAGGGAATGTGCTCTTGAGTTTATAATCTAGCCACGGCTGCAGTCAACCAGTGTGACCCTGCTAAGCTCCTGTCATTTATTCACTCTCAGCATTGGACAGAAATCTTCCCCAGTCTCTGGACGGCTCTTTGAATCGCTTTGACCTTGCCTTTTACTGTAGCCAGCGCAGAAAGAAGCTTTTCAAATTACTCAAAGCATTTCTGAGATCCACAATGGCCCAGGAGCACTTATCAGGACTTGCTGTATGAGTATGAGTGAAAGATATGAGACTGTGTCATATGATGAGCTGATTGATGATCTTTCAGCCAAGAAGTCATGCAAAGTAAAGATCTAAGCAGTCTGTACCCTTGAACCTTTGAACAGCCAAACCAGTGGGCTCAGTTTATGGGATCTCGCCCCATAACCCTTCGGAGTGGCTCTTATTTTAGGGTGTGTCCACATCGTCAAGATTAAGACGACACCTAGCCGATGTATTCCAGACGTAAATAAAGTAGACCGTCTAGGAACCGCTCTTTAAACTATGTTCATCAGATGTTCATATATCTGATTGATGTAGGACAGACGTCGTTTTATCAAAACAACCCCCTCCCATTATTTTAATACAATACCAATAGTTAGTAATAATCCTCCCTCATGCATGTTACAATTACAAACATAATAATTAATAAATAAACCACGCGATCAACTAAAGAACACACATTTGTTGATTTTATAAAAAAATTAAAACGTTTGATTTATACAGAACAAGAGAACAGTTTATGCAAACAACAGTAGACTATTTGTAACATATATACAGGCATGTCAAATTTATAAAGATTTATATAAGGAGTCCTCGGCCCTGGGCCAAGCTGCTTCGTCTGAGACAGAAGGACAGGTTGCTCATAGCTGAAGCTGTCTGCTAAAACAAACAGTTAAACAACTGTAAAAAGATCGAGCAGCCTGCTTCACTAACATTGAAATGAACGTTAGATGTCTTCTTTTCTTCTGAATAAATCAAAGTTCTCTAAATAGCACAGAGAACAACTAATATGAGCTGCTGGTTCGACTCCAACAGCCAAAAACAAGAAAGAGACGCAGGTGAACTACACACGTGAGTTAGAGGACTTCTAAAGGGGCTAAGTGATTTTTTCCAAATATTTTTGATAATGGCTGATGGCGTGTCAGATTATGTTTAATCAATCTGAAACCAGTTACATGTTATTTTAGTTGTACTGACTAACGTTGTAATGACAGCTCTGTTATTAATTCTGTTGCTTGTATTTTGCATTATTGGTTTGATGTTGCATGACAACCATTGTTTGCTCCTTTTTTGTCGCTGGTGTCCTTTATCAGTATCCTGTGCTATTTTGTAAACCTCGCCATGCTTCGTAAAGGACTCTTTTCTCATTTCTGGGTTTCTCAGCAGCAGAAGTCATCATAGTTGGGTAACTTGAAGATCAGTGAACAGGAAACTACCACAAATATATTTATTTGTGCATGTGCTCGAATAGGAAAACAGAAGGAGCTCCACGATAGTGTTTTCATGACGTTCAATAAAAGGAGAATAATTGAGAGAGACTGACAACAGCAGTCAGAAGAGAATGATGTCAAATGTACAGTCTCTCCCATTAGAAACACGCTCAAACCAGCGTTAACTGTTTTTTGATGCAAAGGTGACGTAATAAGAAGAATCGTGTGATGACAGTGGATTGGAAACTTAGTTCTGTGTAGTGTTTCTGCATTCCAGTAATCCTACAGTAATATTACAATTTCTAGAAAATTAGTACATGGGCCATTTCTTGTTGTTTTCTTGGATTATGTGCCATTATGGTTTTTGGACTTTCATGATTGCCTTCTCAAAATGTAATTTTACATTATAACAATAAAAATAATTAAAGTTTTTTTAATGAAAATATAAAACCACTAGAACAGTGTTATATATTATATATTTAGCTGACTTGTGTAAACATTATCCCAAATGTTAAGCAGAATGTTTAAATCCAGAGAAAAAAGCCGTTTTGACTGGTGACAGAACCGTGTCCATGTATGTGTTAATAGACCGGTGATGACCGCACTCATTTTCAAAGATTCCTTCAAAAAATGAATTAATAGATGAATAAAATATAGTGAGTAGCAGAACCTGTTTTTGATGATCATTAACACTGATAAGATGAACCATTATTAATAACTGGCAGTAATAATGGCTTTTAACTGATCAGCATATTCTAATGATTTTTGAAGGGTCATGTGAAAATGGAGGCTGGAGAATCAGAATCAGAATGAGCTTTATTGCCAGGTATGTTTACACATACAAGGAATTTGTTTTCGTGACAGAAGCTCCGCAGTACAACATAACAGCGACAGAACATAAAACACATAATAAAAGAATAAAAAAAACACAAAGTAGGTAAGGAATGACAATATACAAATTGACAATTGTAGGCAGTTATATTACAATAAGCAGTTATGTATGTACAGGTATATTATGTGCAAAAAAATTAAGTGTACGCCAAGTATGTGTGTTAGATAAATAAGTGTATGTGTATATAAATATAAAGTATAGTGTGTTCAGTGTGTATCAGCTGTTCATAAGATGGATTGCCTGAGGGAAGAAACTGTTCCTGTGTCTGGTCGTTCTGGTGCTCAGTGCTCTGTAGCGTCGACCAGATGGCAACAGTTCAAAGAGGGAGTGTGCTGGATGTGAGGGGTCCAGAGTGATTTTAACAGCCCTTTTGCTCACTCTGGATAAGTACAGTTCTTGAATAGATGGGAGGGTTGTACCGATAATTCGCTCAGCAGTCCGGACTACCCTCTGTAGTCTTCTGAGGTCAGATTTAGAAGCTGAGCTGAACCAGACAGTTACTGAAGTGCAGAGGATGGATTCGATGATGGTGGAGTAGAACTGTTTCAGCAGATCCTGTGGCAGGTTAAACTTCCTCAGCTGGCGAAGGAAGTACAACCTCTGCTGGGCCTTTTTCACAATGGAGTCAATGTGAATGTCCCACTTCAGGTCCTGAGAGATAGTGGTGCCCAGGAACCTGAATGACTCCACTGCAGTCACAGTGCTGTTCATGATGGTGAGTGGGGGGAGTGCAGGGGGGTTTCTCCTGAAGTCCACGATCATCTCCACTGTTTTGAGCGTGTTAAGCTCCAGGTTGTTGAGAATGCACCAGACAGCCAGCTCTTTAACCTCCTGTCTGTAAGCAGACTCGTCACCGTCCTGAATGAGGCCGATGAGTGTGGTGTCGTCTGCAAACTTCAGGAGCTTGACAGAGGGGTCCTTAGATGTGCAGTCATTAGTGTACAGGGAGAAGAGCAGTGGGGAGAGAACGCAGCCCTGGGGAGCTCCGGTGCTGATTGTACGGGTGCTGGATGTGTATTTTCCCAGCCTCACTAGCTGCTGCCTGTCTGTGAGGAAGCTGTTGATCCACTGACAGACGGAGGTGGGCACGGAGAGCTGAGTTAGTTTGGGCAGGAGGAGGTTTGGGATGATCGTGTTAAAAGCCGAGCTGAAGTCCACAAACAGGATCCTCACATAGGTCCCAGTCTGGCTAGGTGTTGCAGAACATAATGCAGTCCAATGTTTACTGCATCGTGGATGGTGGATCAGCACCTAGAAAGGACCTCTACATCCCTGAAAGACAGTGGAGACCAGGACAACTAGAGCCCCAGATACAGATCCCCTGTAAAGACCTTGTCTCAGAGGAGCACCAGGACAAGACCACAGGAAACAGATGATTCTTCTGCACAATCTGACTTTGCTGCAGCCTGGAATTGAACTACTGGTTTCGTCTGGTCAGAGGAGAACTGGCCCCCCAACTGAGCCTGGTTTCTCCCAAGGTTTTTTTCTCCATTCTGTCACCGATGGAGTTTCGGTTCCTTGCCGCTGTCGCCTCTGGCTTGCTTAGTTGGGGACACTTCATCTACAGCGATATCGTTGACTTGATTGCAAATAAATGCACAGACACTATTTAACTGAACAGAGATGACATCACTGAATTCAATGATGAACTGCCTTTAACTATCATTTTGCATTATTGACACTGTTTTCCTAATGAATGTTGTTCAGTTGCTTTGACGCAATGTATTTTGTTTAAAGCACTATATAAATAAAGGTGACTTGACTTGACTTGACATCGTCCACAGACCTGTTTGCTCTGTAGGCAAACTGAAGAGGATCCAGCAAGGGTCCAGTGATGTCTTTCAGGTGGTCATTTAGTCCTGTAATTTTGGGTTTCTTTGGGATGGGGATGATGGTGGAGCGTTTGAAGCATGAAGGGACTTCGCACAGCTCCAGCGATCTGTTGAAGATCTTTGTGAAGATGGGGGCCAGCTGGTCAGCACAGGATTTCAGACAGGCTGGTGTAACGCAATCTGGGCCTGGTGCTTTTTTCCTTTTCTGCTTCCTGAAGACCTGGCGCACCGCATCCTCGCTGATCTGTATTGCAGGTGTGGGGGAGAGGGGGGATGCAGGAGGTGTGAATGGTGTGAACGGTTGATTGGAGAGGTGTTCAGGATGGGTTGCAG
Source organism: Carassius carassius (assembly GCF_963082965.1). Taxonomy (NCBI): domain Eukaryota; kingdom Metazoa; phylum Chordata; class Actinopteri; order Cypriniformes; family Cyprinidae; genus Carassius; species Carassius carassius. The sequence continues at coordinate 32,525,408 of NC_081776.1, forward strand.
GAGTTGTGAATGGTGTGAATGGTTGTGTGGGGAGGTGTTCAGGGCAGGTGATGGGTGTTCTTTCAAACCTGCAGTAAAACTCGTTCAGATCGTCTGCCAGTCGTTGATTCTCCACAGTGCTGGGGGGTGGTGTCTTGTAATTGGTGATCTTCTTTAGACTTTTCCACACTGATGCTGAGTCGTTCGAAGTGAACTGAGTCCTTATTTTGTCAGAATAATTCCTCTTTGCCACTCTGATCTCCTTTTCCAGTGTGTATTTAGCCTGTTTATACTCTGTGAGTTTGTCCAGATCAGTGTTAGCAGCTTCAAAAACACTCCAATCAGTGAGGTCAAAACAAGATTGTAAATCCTGCTCTGCTTCATTAGTCCATCTTTTTACAGTCCTTAATACAGGTTTAGCTGATTTTAGTTTCTGCCTGTAGGTCGGTATAAGATGAACCAGAAGGTGATCAGAACGTCTCAAAGCTGCTCGTGGAACAGAGTGAAATGCATCCTTTATTGTGGTGTAACAGTGATCCAATATGTTACTGTCTCTGGTGGGACAGGTAACATGCTGTCTGTATTTTGGCAGTTCACGGGAGAGATTGGCTTTATTAAAGTCCCCAAGAATGATTAAAACAGAGTCTTGGTGTTGTTGTTCTGTCTCTGTGATCTGATCAGCGATCACATATTATTATTTTGCAGTATTTCTGTTTCCCATGTCTCACTGTGAGACGTCAACAAAGTTAAGTAGGATTTATACCTTCGCCTGGCTCCGCTGACTGTGAGCGCTCCTTCCCAAACGGGCGAGGCTTTTATACTTGTCGCGTTCTACCTTGTACTATTCTTTGAAACGACAGGGGAGCGATGAGGATTATTGTCCTCTAAAACTGTCGGGAATCACCGCTGAGAAGAAGTCATTTGCCAGTACAAGTCTTGTGATGAATAAGTTGATGAATTAATAATTTCTTTGTACATATTTAAAACAATCTTTAACTACTGGCTATATTTCGCATCAAACACAAGACAACTGTAAGCACATAGTGTATAATTAATATCTAAATGAATTCTAATTCTATTTTATAAAATAAAAATAAATCGTACTCTTGAGTTCAATGTTATCCAGAACAGTTGTTTTAACCATTCATTACAATGAATCTGTTCAAAGGAGTCATTTGGTCTGCTAAACCCGGCTGTTGGGACAGTTTTTTTAGTAATATGTCTGAGACAGTGTTCGAATTGAGTCAAAGCTCTTGGGGGGCCCCCCCCCCCAAAAAAAAACAACTAATAATATACATATTTGTATTTATTTCATATAATAATATAATTTACTTTACTTTACTTGTGAATTTAATTTACTTTGTGTGTTTCATAACATGTTTTTGCAGCTGAGCATTTACTATGTAAAATTAAATAAAAATCTATGAAATAACAAGATGGCTCTTCTCTTCTTTCCCTTGTCCATATCTGAGAAAATAATGTAAGATGTAAGTTGTAATATTATATTTGTTGTCGTTACTGTGAATATATTTAAGAAAGCACTCCATGTTATTCATGCTACTTATTAAGGTTATTAATGGTGATATACTTTGAACAGTGCACATGTAGGCATTTTATTTCATTAAAAAAACTAATTTATCTTGAATGTAGTTACATAACCCTTTCATATTTTCAAGCAGAAGTTGTCATAGTTGGGTAAACTTCTATAGTGGTGAATGAGAGTATATGTTTAAATATATGTTTTGTCACAATAGTGTTTCTACAAGAGGGAAAAATAGAAATAATTTGATACGATTACGATGCTGATGACCATTAATCAATTTTGATCTCTTGATTCACTATCAATTCACATGAATAGGCCTACTGTACTTACTTTTCTTGGGTTAAACTCAGTATTTTCTTGCATTAATTAATATTCACTTGTGTGTGCTTATACGAGTATCTTTTTAAAATGTATAATCTAGTGTTTGATCATGTCTAAATATTTATTTAAATGCAAAACCTAAAAATAAGTAAGCAGTTATGACCTGCAATACTCTTTTGAGCAACTAGAGTATGTATATTTATTAGAGTGGGTAAACAATGGCATTGCAAATGGAAATTATTATTTTTCTGGCCACAAAATGACTTTAATTTGCCTCTTTGCATTGAATTTAAAATCCTTTTCTCCACTTAACCTTAAATACTACACTAATTGTATTAGGCTATACATAATAATGGAAAATAGGATACAATTCATAACAAAAACGGTTGATCTGCATGTTTGTCTTCGGCGTAATAATCAATGCATGTGTGTCTCACGCACAATTCGTGAGAGTTAGCAACCCTGCTTTATCATCGTTGACACAAAAAAAGCCTTCACCTGATGAACATTTTCATCAGTAATAATGTCCTTAATTAAATTAACACTGTTTTTGAGCAGTTAAGGTTACTAGATTTAAAATGATTTGTTTAATTCAGAATGGGTGCAATGCTAGCTCCAAACAAGATTCTATTTTTCTCAGAATTACGTTAGATGGCTAATTACAACTAACAAGCCGATAGTGAGCTAGCATCATAAGATAAAAAAAAACAACTATTGACAGACCAAGATTATAAGTGACTCTCTGATTCTAAGATAAACACTTATTCAGTAGCAATAAATTAGGTGTACCAAACAATCATAAAACAAAAAAATATTATCTTACCGTTATCGTGAGGTAAAATAATGACGAAGGATCACTCTGTCAGCCAATCACACAGCGACGTCGCGCCCGCAGTCTGTAAATTCCTTCAGAAAACAGCGTGTGGCGCACTTGAGCGTATTTTCAGATGCACATCTAATTTGAAGTAGCTTTTTATGGGAGCGGCACTTTTTACAGTCTATGGAGCGGCAGCGCAATACTTTGGTAAAAAATAGATAGATAGGGCTATGTCAAATATTGTTTCTATTTTAGTTTTAATGAAAAACCAGGGGACCCCCCAAGGTCATTTTTTTGGGCCTTATGGGGGGTCCCTTGATGCTTATGGGGGGTCCCGGACCCCCCCAGCCCCCCCTCAATTCGAACACTGGTCTGAGAGGGAGAGGAAAGACCGTGCTCAGTTTGAAGACTCTCTGCTCTTTCTCTCCCACAGTTAACATTAGCGCTATCACAAGCGCAGCAATCATTTACATCACTCATAAATCACATTAACTGATCAAAAAAGGATTTGGCAGGACAAAAATGCATTATACTAGGGGTGTAGATCGGATGGTTCGTCACGATACAATACAATATCGATTCTCATGCCCAGCAATACGATATTTGCTGAAACCTCAAAAAATGATACGATACGATATTGTTTCTATAAATTAAATATAGATTAATAATTTATGTTTATCATTTTGATGTCAGGAGCAGTGAGCACTTGTATTTTTCTTTGACAGCATTAGATTTATTATTAGTTTGCTTTCACTTTAAGAAACAAGCATTTGGGAAGTGAATTCTAGAAGGTGAGTATGAATTTGATTGAATTTGTAATAATGTGTGTGAAAAATTTTGGATTGAAATACAACCCGAATTCCGGAAAAGTTGGGACGTTTTTTAAATTTTAATAAAATGAAAACTAAAGGAATTTTAAATCACATGAGCCAATATTTTATTCACAATAGAACATAGATAACGTAGCAAATGTTTAAACTGAGAAATTTTACACTTTTATCCACTTAATTAGCTCATTTAAAATTGAATGCCTGCTACAGGTCTCAAAAAAGTTGGCACGGGGGCAACAAATGGCTAAAAAAGCAAGCAGTTTTGAAAAGATTCAGCTGGGAGAACATCTAGTGATTAATTAAGTTAATTGATATCAGGTCTGTAACATGATTAGCTATAAAAGCTTTGTCTTAGAGAAGCAGAGTCTCTCAGAAGTAAAGATGGGCAGAGGCTCTCCAATCTGTGAAAGACTGCGTAAAAAAATTGTGGAAAACTTTAAAAACAATGTTCCTCAACGTCAAATTGCAAAGGCTTTGCAAATCTCATCATCTACAGTGCATAACATCATCAAAAGATTCAGAGAAACTGGAGAAATCTCTGTGCGTAAGGGACAAGGCCGGAGACCTTTATTGGATGCCCGTGGTCTTCGGGCTCTCAGACGACACTGCATCACTCATCGGCATGATTGTGTCAATGACATTACTAAATGGGCCCAGGAATACTTTCAGAAACCACTGTCGGTAAACACAATCCGCCGTGCCATCAGCAGATGCCAACTAAAGCTCTATCATGCAAAAAGGAAGCCATATGTGAACATGGTCCAGAAGCGCCGTCGTGTCCTGTGGGCCAAGGCTCATTTAAAATGGACTATTTCAAAGTGGAATAGTGTTTTATGGTCAGACGAGTCCAAATTTGACATTCTTGTTGGAAATCACGGACGCCGTGTCCTCCGGGCTAAAGAGGAGGGAGACCTTCCAGCATGTTATCAGCGTTCAGTTCAAAAGCCAGCATCTCTGATGGTATGGGGGTGCATAAGTGCATACGGTATGGGCAGCTTGCATGTTTTGGAAGGCTCTGTGAATGCTGAAAGGTACATAAAGGTTTTAGAGCAACATATGCTTCCCTCCAAACAACGTCTATTTCAGGGAAGGCCTTGTTTATTTCAGCAGGACAATGCAAAACCACATACTGCAGCTATAACAACAGCATGGCTTCGTCGTAGAAGAGTCCGGGTGCTAACCTGGCCTGCCTGCAGTCCAGATCTTTCACCTATAGAGAACATTTGGCGCATCATTAAACGAAAAATACGTCAAAGACGACCACGAACTCTTCAGCAGCTGGAAATCTATATAAGGCAAGAATGGGACCAAATTCCAACAGCAAAACTCCAGCAACTCATAGCCTCAATGCCCAGACGTCTTCAAACTGTTTTGAAAAGAAAAGGAGATGCTACACCATGGTAAACATGCCCCGTCCCAACTATTTTGAGACCTGTAGCAGAAATCAAAATTGAAATGAGCTCATTTTGTGCATAAAATTGTAAACTTTCTCAGTTTAAACATTTGCTATGTTATCTATGTTCTATTGTGAATAAAATATTGGCTCATGTGATTTGAAAGTCTTTTAGTTTTCATTTTATTAAAATTTAAAAAGCGTCCCAACTTTTCCGGAATTCGGGTTGTAGAATGTCACAGACTGCTTACTGAAGACAAAGAAGCTCATGATGTTTGGTCTAGGCATCTTTTATAGCTTCTGGGATGTGCTGTCATTTGTCACAGGGAATGTCTCACCAGTGAGTTTGGAGTGATTTCACACATGCTTCAGATGGAGGTCATGCAGAAGCTTACATGGCATTAACATTCTGAGACATCGTCAGAGTTCCCTCAAAGTGGAACTTTCACAATATGAATAATTAAATTTTTTACGTAACTATGTATCCCAACTTTTTTTATTAAAAATAAACAAATATGTAAATTACAATTAATATAACAAATACAATATGAGAAAGATTAAAAACTTCATGTAGGCTACAGTAAGTATATTTAACTATTTAGTATTTAATTAAATAATCAAACGCTAAAATAAACTGCATAGTATTTTCCTCTATATATTAACTATTCACTTACTTTTAAATATATTATAGTTAATGATTCAATAGCAGAGGGTGATTTCCTCCCGTCTTTTAAATGTTTAACAGACAGCAGCAGATATATTAGACTGCTGTCATTTTAACATCTGATTTTTTTCTCAAATGTTTATATTCACTTAAGACAAACCTGAGTGTGTTTACATGAAAGGTCACCAGGAAGTGCATTTGTGACATATTTTTGACAATTCAATCTCTATAATCTGTGAACGAGAACTGAATTCGCAATCACTGTCTAAAAGGTGGCTTTCTCTGCGTGAGCTTCAGTTCTGAAAGGTCAGGTCTTACTGCGTTTATCCCTCCTCTACACTGTCCTGTTGGCCTGCACTCACACTTGCACTAAACATTCCAGGTCGAAGTACACTTTTGTCATGTACAAGATAACATGGAGAAAACCCCTTTGGCTAATGGACTGCCCAATAAACTTATTTATTCCATGCAGTTATTTTCACTTGCATGTATCACTAGATAATTACTGAGGCAGCTAATGAAATAATTTGCAGCTTTATTTGCAAACTACAACCAATAATTTAAGAACCAGACCTGATACAAATTTAATTATACTTGATTTCATTAAATTAATTGAAAAGCATACTGTAGTAGTAGTAACAGAAGATGTTTGCGGTTGTAATGATGACATTAGTGCACACAAAGTACTAGCTGTTCTGTGCTCTGGTGTGGTAAGCGATCACACTACATGCGTATCGCGGCCAAGCCCAAATGAACTGTGCTCTGGCTCACCTCTTCCAAGTGGGCCAGGGATGGCTAAACAAACTTCACCCGGGTGTGGAACAGAGCAATCATACTAGTCAAATTAACTCTTTTTAACATTAAAATCGTCCCTTGATTTTTTCTTTTATTTTGTAAAAAGATCATTTGTTGAAACAAAGCTGGCAGAATGACTCTTTTCTACTTCCTTTACATTTTATTGTTGCACTGTAGTCATGAGGATAGAGATGCAATGAAATTAGGCAATCATAACATTTACCAACAAGAGTAAGACTGAGACTAAAAACTAATAATGTTGTTTAAATATATGAAGGTCAGCAGCAAAAACAATGAGTATGTTTACATGGAAAACAATAATCTAAAATTAACCCAATTAAGATAATACTCTGGTTAAGAATCTATCATGTATACAGAGATTTTTCATTACCTTAATCCAGCTAAAGTTATACTCAAAGTAAACACAAATTGAATTAGATGTGGAGTAGGGGTGTCGCAATATATTGGTATTGATTATACCTGTGATATTCAAAGCAACAACTATCGATATCATGCTAAATTAATGTGTGATGATATTGCAATATTTAAAATGAACAGTTCTCTTATGATAAACCCACATGTAAATACTTAAAATTATATCTTATTTTAAAGTTTTACCATTAATATTTACTCATCATACTGTTGAACTTGATGGTATTTTCTCTCTAGTTATTTAATAGGAGTTTCGAATAAGATGGAGAAAGCCAGTCTTGTGCGCTGTTTATCAATATCCTCATGTTTGTTGGGTGAAAAAGGAAAACTCAATAAACAAAGTAAAAAATAATTTAACTGACCCCCCTTCCCCCCAGGGTTTCTATAGATATCATGATGGCCAGAATAACCATGATATGAAAAATCGTATTCTGTTGGCAAATATAGCATGTCAAATAATTAACTGCACTTGAAGCTTTCGTAAGTTTAAAAATGAAACACCCAAAACTGTATTGTACCGAAGATGAACTCTTGATACGTGAAACTGACCCTTTGCAAAAACCTGCCCTCCTTAGTTACTGTTGCTATGTCCGACAAGCCATACCACTCTCACACTACACATCAGGTTCTCGCGCAGAAAAAAAAAATTTGGCAGAGCACAGATGAAACTGACAACATGCCGATAAACAAGACAGAGCAGGTTACTTCTGGTATGAAACAAAAGAAAATGCTTTCAAATTTTGTCATTTTTTAAAGAAATTCAAACAACAAATACCGTTTTGGGTCTCTTGTGTTTCATGACAGATCGCTGTATTGCCTCAGTTCAAGTGGCACGTGAACAGAACATATTTTATTTCAAGCATGGAAAGACGTCAATACAAACAATTTTTCAAGATTAAGTCCACTGAAGTTAAACTACTTTCCTGCCTGATTTGTTTGTTGGAAAAAATTGCGTTATGATTGGTCAGATGGCCTGTCAGTCAAGCTATTTGCAAATAGGGAATGTTTGATGTTGCTTGGGAATGTAATGACGTGCCATAAATCAAAATGTACTATCACATGTAAAATAGGAAAATTAAAGGAATAATCTAAAAGCAACTCATGTAAACACTTTAATCATAATATTGTCTTATTCAAAATAAGGTAAACAATTAGATTATTCATGTCCATATAAACTCAATGTGTACTCAATGCTCAAATTTTTAATGTGTGTCTTTAGTAAATCCTGACAGTAGTTTTTTAATGCCAGAAGAGTGTTTGCACTGGTTGTTAGTAAATCTGACCCTAAGCTTGATATTTAGAATAATATTTTTAACTTAGTAACTGGTTCATTTTAAAGATAATATATTCATTATTTTAAAAAAATATTCTTTGTCTTTTAAGGATTAAAACTCACAGAGCTTTCTTGCAGTTGATCACAGCTGGTATCAGTCTTCTTTTCCCCTCATCTGATGTGTTGCATTTCATGGTGTTCAGTTCATCAAGTGGCTCCTCTGACATCTGAAGCATGTAGGCGATTGTTGAGCACTGAGCAAGAGAGAGTTTTTTCTCTATGTATTTGCCTGATTTCACAAACTCCTGAATCTCTCTGGACAGAGTCTGATCTTTTACTTCCAACAGGCAGAGGTACAAATTTATGGATCTTTCAGTGGAGAATCCATATCCATCTTTGATCTTCTCTTTAATGAACTGTGTGGTTTCTCTGATGGTCTCTGAGCTGTTCTCTGTGTGTGTCAGTAGATCCTGTAAGAGTCTCTGATTGGACTCCAGTGAGACGCCCAGCAGGAACCGCAGGAACAGATCCAGCTGTCCATTCTCACTCCCAATGGCTTTATGTATTGCTGAGATTAGTAGATCAAACAGATAGAGTTCATCAGACATATGGTTACCATATCGATAGTCAGATCCATAGTTATGTGTTTGTTCAACCAGAAACTGCAGTGGTTCCTTGTTCTTTGTTAAATAGCAGTAAAACACATAGAAAGCAGCAAGAAACTCCTGAACGCTCAGATGAATGAAGCTGTAGACTTTCCTCTGATGAATCACAGATTCCTGCTTAAAGATCTCAGTGCACATCCCAGAATATAGTGAGCCATCAGTGACGTCTATGCTGCTCTCAATCAGGTCCTCCTCATAGAACATCATATTGCCCTTTATCAGCTGTTTGAAAGCCACTTCAGCAAGTTTCACAATCAGTTGTCTGTTGGACTGCAGGAGTTTCTCTGGATCTCTTTCTTCATACTTCATGTTTCTCGTGTTGATCTGAATCAGCAGGAAGTGGATGTACATTTCAGTCAGAGTTTGAGGGATTTCTGCTCTCAGATCTTCTTCCAGGAGCTTCTGAAGCACAGTGGATGAGATCCAGCAGAAGACGGGGATGTGGCACATGATGTGGAGGCTTCTTGCTCTTCTGATGTGTGAGATGATTCTGCTGGCTTGATGCTCATCACTGATTCTCTTCCTGAAATATTCCTCCTTCTGAGGCTCAGTGAATCCCTGAATTTCTGTCAGACGGTGGATGTATTTGGAGGGGATCTGATTGGCTGCTGCTGGTCTGGAGGTGATCCAGATGAGAGCAGAGGGAAGCAGCTCTCCTTTCATGAGCTTTGACATCAACACAGCCACTGATGAAGTCTCAGTCACATCACAAACTTTCTGAGCGTCTGAAAACATCAGTGTGATTCTGCTTTCATCCAGACCATCAAAGATGAACACAACTTTACACTCCTCATACAACCCGAATTCCGGAAAAGTTGGGACGTTTTTTAAATTTTAATAAAATGAAAACTAAAGGAATTTCAAATCACATGAGCCAATATTTTATTCACAATAGAACATAGATAACGTAGCAAATGTTTAAACTGAGAAATTTTACACTTTTATCCACTTAATTAGCTCATTTAAAATTTAATGCCTGCTACAGGTCTCAAAAAAGTTGGCACGGGGGCAACAAATGGCTAAAAAAGCAAGCAGTTTTGAAAAGATTCAGCTGGGAGAACATCTAGTGATTAATTAAGTTAATTGATATCAGGTCTGTAACATGATTAGCTATAAAAGCTTTGTCTTAGAGAAGCAGAGTCTCTCAGAAGTAAAGATGGGCAGAGGCTCTCCAATCTGTGAAAGACTGCGTAAAAAAATTGTGGAAAACTTTAAAAACAATGTTCCTCAACGTCAAATTGCAAAGGTTTTGCAAATCTCATCATCTACAGTGCATAAAATCATCAAAAGATTCAGAGAAACTGGAGAAATCTCTGTGCGTAAGGGACAAGGCCGGAGACCTTTATTGGATGCCCGTGGTCTTCGGGCTCTCAGACCACACTGCATCTCTCATCGGCATGATTGTGTCAATGACATTACTAAATGAGCCCAGGAATACTTTCAGAAACCACTGTCGGTAAACACAATCCGCCGTGCCATCAGCAGATGCCAACTAAAGCTCTATCATGCAAAAAGGAAGCCATATGTGAACATGGTCCAGAAGCGCCGTCGTGTCCTGTGGGCCAAGGCTCATTTAAAATGGACTATTTCAAAGTGGAATAGTGTTTTATGGTCAGACGAGTCCAAATTTGACATTCTTGTTGGAAATCACGGACGCCGTGTCCTCCGGGCTAAAGAGGAGGGAGACCTTCCAGCATGTTATCAGCGTTCAGTTCAAAAGCCAGCATCTCTGATGGTATGGGGGTGCATAAGTGCATACGGTATGGGCAGCTTGCATGTTTTGGAAGGCTTTGTGAATGCTGAAAGGTATATAAAGGTTTTAGAGCAACATATGCTTCCCTCCAAACAACGTCTATTTCAGGGAAGGCCTTGTTTATTTCAGCAGGACAATGCAAAACCACATACTGCAGCTATAACAACAGCATGGCTTCGTCGTAGAAGAGTCCGGGTGCTAACCTGGCCTGCCTGCAGTCCAGATCTTTCACCTATAGAGAACATTTGGCGCATCATTAAACGAAAAATACGTCAAAGACGACCATGAACTCTTCAGCAGCTGGAAATCTATATAAGGCAAGAATGGGACCAAATTCCAACAGCAAAACTCCAGCAACTCATAGCCTCAATGCCCAGACGTCTTCAAACTGTTTTGAAAAGAAAAGGAGATGCTACACCATGGTAAACATGCCTGTAGCAGAAATCAAAATTGAAATGAGCTCATTTTGTGCATAAAATTTTAAACTTTCTCAGTTTAAACATTTGCTATGTTATCTATGTTCTATTGTGAATAAAATATTGGCTCATGTGATTTGAAAGTCTTTTAGTTTTCATTTTATTAAAATTTAAAAAACGACCCAACTTTTCCGGAATTTGGGTTGTAAATCTGTGAGTCCAGATCTTGAAGTTCAGGATGAAAGTCCAGCAGAAGTCTGTGAAGACTGTACTGATGATCTGGGATCAAGTTCAGCTCTCGAAATGAAAGCACAAACATGAAATCTACATCCTGATTGGCTTTTCCCTCGGCCCAGTCCAGAATGAACTTCTGCATAGAAACGGTTTTACCTATTCCAGCGATGCCTTTAGTAAGAACAGTCTTGATCTGCTCTTTCTCCTCACATCTTGGTTTAGGTAAAGCTTTAAATATGTCATTGCAGTCGATTGGAGTGTCCTGTGAGTGTTTTGTACTGGCTGTTTTCTCCATCTGTAAAACCTCATGTTCTTCATTTACTCCTTCTCTCTCTCCATCTATGATGTACAGTTGCGTATAGATCCTTTTTAGGAGGGTATCATTCTTTTGTAGGTTGTGTCCCTCAAATAATCTCTCATTCTTTTTCTTCATGATGGCTTTGTGCTGGTCTTTGACTCTCTGTAGTTCATCATATTTTAGTTGTCGAGAATTCTGCTGCAGGTCGCCAATCAGATACTCCAGTCGGATATCTCTATCCAAACAGCAGAAAAAAGAAGAACAACACAAAGAATGAATGAAACAGAAAGATTTTTTCGTAAACATTTGTAAGTCTTTGGATAAAAGTATTTGCTAAATGACCAAATGTAAATGTGAATATATAGATATATATAATGTGTTTCTTGTGCATCCTGCTTGTAGCAAATGAAAATATCAGGCATCTCAAGGTGTAATTAAATATTGAGTAACAGTGTGTATGTTTATTGTTTTAAATGCACTTATTTATGAGAAGGTAGAGAACACACACAGTTACTTTTTCATTGTCAACACAGGTCATTGTCCTGTTTTTTATTGATTTTTTTTTTGTTACTTTGGACTGCTCACTTAGATTATGACCCTTGCCTGTTCTTTTGTATTACTCTTCTGCCAATGCCTTGGATAACCTTGTTTGCTGGATCTCGACCTTGTCTGTTCGACTACGCCTTTGTGTTAATAAAACTTGCACTTGGATCTATCTAAAGAGTCCCCGTTACAGAAATACTTCCCCTAGCACAGATCCAGCAGCTTTATCGAACACCAGACAAACCATGGATCCAGTATCTTGAATCATTCACCTTTGTCAGGTTGATTAGCCCATTGAGGATTAATGGGCTAATTATCCTCACACCGGCCAAGATGGCCACCACGCCTGAGTGGTCTCTCCTCTCTCAAACCTCACAACCTTACAGCCTCATGACTCTCAAGTCCCTCAATCCACTGTGCTGCGCATGATGGCAGTCGCAATTTTGTGTGTCTGGGCAACACACTGCTTTCAGGCCCCAGAGGCCTCTCCTGTCTACAAGTCTGCCCTAGAGGCATGCGCCTCAGTACCCCCAGAGGTGGTGGCACCCTATGAACTTACTGTCTGCCTCATTAGAGACAAGGAGGCCATCCATGAACTCTCTGCTTGCCCCGTTATGGTCAAGGAAGCTGTTCATGAACAGCCTGAGGCTGAGGAGGTCATTTAAGAACTGTGTCTGGTAGCCGAACCTTAAGGGGAGGGGGGTTATGTTAGGATCTCCAGCTAGAGTGCCCATGAGATGCTCTAGAGGGCACTCCATCCTAAAACTGAACCATTGTTTCATTGACTAAATCTTCCATAACACCCCATGCCATGAACTGATTACACCAACAGCTGTTTCCAATAAGAAGGATTATTAAAGTTACACTCATTCACATTATGCCATTGCCTTTGCCCTGTTTCATTGTTTTGTTTATTTGTTACTTTGGACTGATCACTTGGGTTATGACCCTTTCTTTTGGATTACTCTTTTGCCACTGCCTTGAATTACCTTGTTTGCTGGATCTTGACCTTGCCTGTTTGACTATTACACCGACTGTCTTCAGAAAAGTTTCAATGGCATTTTTATCTGTGGTGATTACTAAATGTAGTGATTCCAAGTCTAAGTAGCACCACCAGTGTAATGGCTTGGGCTTATCAATCAATCAATCAATCAACATTTATTTGTATAGTGCCTTACAACAACCGTCAGGTATCCAAAGTGCTTCACATCATAGAATACAATAAACATCATATCATAAAATACATATAACAAAAAAGAAAACAGCAAGAGGGAAATTGTGTCACCACTACTATGTATTAAAAGCCATCCTAAACAGGTGGGTTTTAAGTTTAGACCTAAAAAGAGTTTCATCTGCAGTTGTACGGATATCAGGGGGTAACTTGTTCCAAAGTCTTGGGGCAGCAACTGCAAACGCCTGATCACCCCAACGCTTGTACTTTGACCTTGGGACTTCTAAAACCAGTTGATTTGAAGACCGTAACGACCGGCTGTGCTCACGCAGGGTTAAAATCTCACTTATGTACTCCGGTGCTCGGCCATTTAGGGCCTTAAAAACGAACAACAAAATCTTAAAATCTATTCTAAACTGTACTGGAAGCCAGTGTAAGGAATAGAGGACAGGAGTAATGTGTACACGCTTAGGTGTATTTGTTAAAAACCGAGCGGCAGCATTTTGCACAAGTTGAAGTCGTGCAATAGAGCCTTGACTTAAACCTACATAGAGAGCATTACAATAATCCAACCTCGAACTAATAAAAGCATGAATCACCTTTTCTAGATCATGCCTATTAAGAAAAGGCTTAACTTTAGCTAGAAGACGAAGCTGAAAAAAACTCATTTTGACAATATTGCTGATTTGCTTGTCAAATTTCATGTCGCAATCAAAAGTAACCCCTAAATTTCTGACAGCAGGCTTAAGGTATGGAGCCAAAGCCCCCAAACTCACCGCTGAACCGTTTGGGTTGCCGAAGATGATACACTCCGTTTTTTCATTATTTAAACTAAGAAAATTTTGTGACAACCACATCCTAATATCATCGATACAACTAAGTAGGGAGTCTAGTGCGACATTATCATTCGGTTTTAAAGGCAAATAAATCTGCAAGTCATCAGCATAACAGTGAAAGGATAGATTGTGCTTTCCTATAATACTCCCTAACGGCAACATATATAAAGAAAACAAGATTGGGCCAAGAATTGAACCCTGGGGTACCCCACAAGAAAGAGGAGCAGCCGACAAGGAGCAATCACCAATCATAACAGAGAAGCTCCTATCTGCTAAATAGGAGCTAAACCATTGAAGTGCCAAACCTCGAATGCCCACACAATGCTCAAGACGAGAGAGGAGGACTGCATGGTCTAAAAATATTAAATATTAAATATTAAATATTAAAATTAATATTTAGTTTTGGTCACACTATTTTACGGTGCACCAACCAGGAATTTAACCTTGACAGTTAAGAACATCATTGAAGATTGTTGAATAAATAATAAATAATAAGTTGTAGTCTGACCAAGCTGAAGGATTTTTGAGAATTGTTAACTTGTAGAGCCTCTGAATTATCAACACAAGGAAAACACAAGTGTAATAAAAGGTGTTTTATTAACAAAAGGATAGACAAATGTAACTAACAGCTTCTAAATGGGTACAATGAATGGATAAAAGGGCAAGTAACTGAATTATAGTTGTTATTACTATACTAGATTTTACTGTGGACATTATCTTATGTAAAGATAAACTGTAGTTTCCTGGAATTAATCAAGTAAACCTTATTAAGATTCAACAAATAAAACGGGGGATTATTTATTATTAATTGACATCAGTGTGGTTTGTACTGTTATATCCAAATACTCTAATTAGAGTGTACTGTATTGCCGCGTTTCACCCGCAGGAACTTTATCTAGTAACTAGGGACTTTGGGCTGGTACTTGGTGTGTTTCCACTGCTGGAACCAGGAACCAAATAAAGTTCCGGGTAAATAAATGCCCCTCAGAAAGTCCCTGCTGGCGAGGTGGTACTTTTTCAAAGTTCCGGAACTTTCGGGAGGGTGGGGGGGGACTTGGGCGCCAAACATCCTGATTGGTTGAGTTCACGCAGCATTGGTTGGGGTAACCACCATTTATTCGGATCATTTTCAAAATATTACTGTTATTGTGTCATGAAATGTAATTGTAAAAGTATTTCAGGCGAGAATGTAGTTGTTTAAAACTCAAATCTGTGGTTTATTTATAAAGACAGCGCCTATTTAAAAATGTGTTTCGCCGATCTCGGAGACGGTGAGCTCCACGCGATCAGCGAGAGCTCAGTAATCATGTATCCACCGAGAGCAGCCTCTCCTCGGCTAGACCTTCTGATGTGTGCCGCTGGCTCTGATATCTCTTTAGTGGTTAAACATAACATATAATTCGTTTTGGGTAAATCTAACAGGTTATCTTTGGGCTTTATTCAGTTTATCTAAATGTTAAAATGAAAATAAAAAAGGCAAATTTATATAATATTTCGTTTCATTGTAATGGCTGTATATATACACATATCCCTGAACTAAATACATTTCTGCAGCTGTTATTATGCTTAAATGAAAACGAAAGGAGGCAGTGGTATTTGATATCCTATTTCGTTTTATTGTAAATATATAGACAGGAAAATATTAGTAGCCATGGTCAGCTGACTGAAGTTATGAAGTACGCAGCTGTTTGCAGATTTACCGTATTCGCGTCGTCGCAGACATCACACTCCCGAGTCGAATGCACAAAGTCCACACTACCGAGGATGCACGTCTAAAATCAGCATACTTTGTATTGAGAAATGCGCGCAGACCTACATCACCAGTCTATTTGCCTAATCTTCCCGGTACTTTACACGTGGAAACGCAGAAAGCAACAGGTCTGGGGGAAAAAAATTCCTGGGCAAAAAAGTTCCTGGTACAAATGTTCCGGTAATTTAGGTGGAAACGCGGCATATGTAAAGACTATACAGTATAGACAGTAAAGACAACAGAAGTGAAGACAGCACAGTGCCTACAGTTGAATGTCAACCTTCAGTCAGCAACGATTATTCTTTTAGCTTGCCTAATATGTGTTTCAATCTATCTTTGGGTTTGTATTCTGGTCTTTAATCTGTGTTTGATCACCTGGCTGATTCAGTAATAGTACTTGTGAAACATAAGGACACAACTATGGGGTACCGCTGTGCAGCAGCATGCATCACAACAGGGAAAGGAACCCAGGATATATACATAACTTCTTAAGTTGAATTTAATACCTTTTACTACCTTTTTTACTACCTTCAAAATATTTTTTAATACCAGCGTGACTTCAATCTGCAACTGTAATGGCGTAAATTAAATATCTTTCCAAATGGAATAACATATTGCATCACAATGTAACAAGGTCATTATAACTTAACATCAACACTGGACTCAAAAACTGCCCACAGAGATAAGAATAGAAATAAAGACAGAAGAGGAAGGAGACATCTTCTTCATAGATCATTAGTCAGTAAGTCTGATGTGTGAGCAATCTAAAAAAGAGGAGGTCGTGAAATAAGCGCAGGTGTTATTAAAATAAATTAAGCTGATGCATTTAAGTAAAGCAGAGGGATTCATCAAGATGTCACAATGGTCCTTTGTCCATAGTTTTGGACAAAGCTTCGCAGAAAACACAGCTTCGCAGGGCTTATTGCTTTATTAGACAACCTTAGCCTATAATTATAACATTATTAACCTAAAGTAAAGCATGAGCCAAGTGTTGGGCTACATTTGACAGTGATAGATATGTCAGGACTGTTTTGTCAAAGTTAGATCATTGGTTCTCCAACTGTGGCTCACTAATGGTGGTACTCAGGATACGATTAAACATACAATAAAATAAGTTAAACAAAATCCCTATAATGTATGTTTGGATTTATCAGAGTCATGCTAAACCTCCAGATTAAGCATTACAGTAAGTCTATAACACTATGCACATCACAACATGTCAATGTTAGTCACAATGGTGGTACTTGGAAAGCCTAATATTTTCTGAGGGGGTACTCTGTGAAAAGTTTAAGAACCACTGACCTAGATATTGAGTCAATTTGAGAGGTGGAGCAGGACCCTATGGCCTGCCTGCTTGAGGCCTAGACTGGAGCTATTAATCCTGAATCTGCATATTTAACAGGTAAATTAGTCTACCCCAACCTCCATGTAATTAAATAAATTTTCCAGTATTATAGCTACTATTACCGAAAATCAACAGTAGGCTAAATAATAATATGATCACAAATGATTGAAAATGTTCGAATACAAAAATATCTTTTTTATTTTTAAATAAGTGTTTGCTTTTCTACATTATAAAACTTTTAGTTTTATACATGGGGGGAAAACTATTAAGGATGAACAAATATCATCACATTAAAAATAACTTTCAAATTTGGTAATACTTAAAGCATTGAAGTGCTGGGAAAAGTTGTGTGAAGCATTTAAAATCACTCGAAAACATTAGACCATTTCTGCCAGAAGTTGTCCCTGTAGTTTACTTTTAAATCCATGGTCAATGGTGGAGATTTGTGTTTACTGAATGTTTTTCCTGGTTTCCACATCAGTGGTGTTTGTTCTGATATCAGCTTTAACAGAATTCTTCGCTGAATCTGAATGCTGCTCACAAGATTTCACAGAGGTGTTATTGATCCTGTGGTGAATTCGACTGCTTTCTTCACTGTATCTCCCAGTGCTGTGTATAACGGTGTTGTGTCTCCGGATCGAGCAGATAAACTGTCTGCGCAGCCCGAACTAGAATCGCAGATTCGTTCAGCTTTCGGTTTGTTTATCCAGTGTAGCTCTTGTAAATTGGTCCAGATGAGAACGCGAGGCCTTTCTTTGACTGAATGCACATTGCGATGACGTCACGGGACTCTTCTAAGCCCAAATTCTGCGGACAATTACGTGATCTTTTACGCAATTGGTCCGAAAACGTGCATTTCCCCATGTTTTAATTACTGAATGGAAACTATGCTCGCGTACCTTTTTGGCAGCAAGCCAGCCGGGTACCCAGTTTGTTTCAGTGCTCGCACAAACTAACACCTCACATGATATCGCTAAAGTCCTAATGTTACTCTCAACATATAAATAAATCCACGAGAATTTTAGAAGAAAGGCCTGCACTTAACACAAATTTGAAATTTATCTAAAAAGAAATTGGGCTCGAAAATTTAATCCCTCGTCAAATGACGTTTATTACCTTTTAATACTTTTTAATGCCCTTAATTTTGGCTAATTTCATTTACCTTTTACAACCCCGCGGACACCCTGGAACCTCAGGTTGACCCAGGTAAATGTGTGCAGATGTATAGGGCCTCATTTTGCCTGGAGTCCCCAATTCACTCTGCCCCATGTCATGTTTTCCCATGTCTCTTTATTTATTATGTTCTTATTTTTTTACTTTTTTACTGGTTTGCCAGTACGTTGGAAAGGAGACCAGAGGCCTTTTTTTAATGGATGTCAGTGGAGGAGTGTCACTACATTGAATAAACAGGTTTTTAGAAAAAAATTGATTATCATTTAATGAATTGATGGCCTATTAGCTAATCTCCAACATGTTTTACTCTAAAAATAGCTAAATCCAAAAGTTTTGCATTTGAGTTCATTGGCAAGTTTGGCAAGTTTATTCATATAGCACATTTTGTACACAATGGTAATTCAAAGTGCAAAAAAAAAGAAAAATCATGAAGAAAAATAATCACGAAGATAAAAAAAGCAATTTAAAAACTTGGAAAATTATTAAAAAATTTACTTAAAAAGAATTTAAGGCAGTTTAAAATTAGAAAAATATTTTACATAAAATACAGTGCAATAGATAAAATACAGTACAATCATATATACTGAATAAAAAATGCTGTTTGCATTTCTCATTCATTCCTATGGTATCCCTAAATGGAGATTGAGTGAATGAAATTCAATGACGTCAATGGCTCAAGTGGTAGAGCATTATGTTAACAGAGCAAGGTTGTGGGTTCGATTCCCAGGGAACACATGTTAGGTAAAAACTGTTAGCCTGAATGTACTGTAAGTCGCTTTGCATAAAGTGTCCGCTAAATGTATAAATATATGTATATTAAGGCACACGTGATCCAAGTTGACCGTTATGCTTTGCCCAATGGTAAGTAATACAGACACTCTAATCTCCCAATAGTAAGACAATCTCTGTTAAGGACTGTCTCTGCTAAATCTTCACAAAGTCATGACTCCGTTAACACTGCATTTCTGTATTTTGACCTCCTGTGTGTTCCTGGACTCCCTTTTTTATCCGTTTACTTTTTCCTGGACTTTCGTAGATTATTTTGAATAAAAGGCCACATTTGGATCTTCTCTCTATTCTCAGAGCAGTGAATCATAACAGTAATCATCCCTAAATAGCATCAAGCATGTAACAACCTCTGCTTTGCATCAGAGTCCTGATCAGTTTGTCAGTATATGTATGTGACGAGTGGGGCGGGGCCACTCCACCGGCCTCGCTCCTGTTCCCACGTCCCTCGGCCCCGCCCCACCCGTCACAATGTACATAACATACTGTATTTGTTACATTACCAGATAAAGCCCACAAATAATAGCATTGTTACATGATAATATAAATGACATTCTATAACATATTTTTATACAATTGTTATACCTGATTCCAGGCTGTGAATCTCCGCTCTTAAAGTTTAATGGATCAATCATAGATGTGTCACTCTTCACAGACACACAGCTGGACTCTGCTTCTGATCTCTTCTGATGAACTGAACTAAAACAGAACAGATTTAATCCTTTATGATTGAGAAGCATCTTAAGGTAAGATCTTAAAAAAGTATTTTTAATGAATGGTATTAATGAAGCTTAACACCGGTTTCACACTGCAAGTGTGAGCAGCACATTCCTTTTTCAGCGTGCATGGTAAAGGTAGGGTATGTAATTCTTCAACAACACTTTAGAAAATGGATTCAGGCCAAATGAATGGGTAGCCAGTCTGTAACGAGGAGTCAGAGGCATTCGGATCCATGTGCAGAATTTTATTAAGAGAATGGTCATACAGGCAGAAATCAGGAACGGCGTCAGGTGTGTTAGGGATATCCAGAATCATTAACGTAACAAACAGAGATCAGGGCAGGCAGCAGAGAATCAGAGTCAGTTTAAACAATTCAAGATAATACACGGGAACAACAAACATAGGAAAAACGCTCAGAAATGTCAGGCAGGCTAAACAAGACTTCGCATTGAGTGAGAGTGATTGTGCTGCTTATATGTGTGTGTAAATGAGGTGCAGGTGTGGCAAGGAAATTGGCTGATAACTGAGATGCAGGTGTGGCAAGGTGATTGTGATGCAGAGACTCATGGCGAATGTAGTTCGGGTGTGGTGCAACAGTATGAGAGGTGCTAGTGTCCAAGTGAGGATATGGTGACATCTGGTGGTTGATGAGTGGAATGGTCCTGAGTGGAGTGCCCTCTACAGAAGTTCATGGGCACTCCAGCTAATTATGGTGACACAGAAACAGAGCTATAGACACAATAAATGCAAATGAAACATACTGACATATTCAACATTCGGCCTAATAAAAATATGAACATTCATCATGCTCACCTCGGTTAGATACCTTTTCATTTTTAACATGAACAAATAATGACTAAAACATAAAATTCACACTTAACAATTAGCTAAAGTAGAATAAATAATTATATTGCTTCAGGTCTTCAGTTACAAAAACAGACAACAATGCACAAATGACAAACAAGGACACAAGACGAACTCAGACACAAAAAAGCTATAAATCATATTGACAGCCACTGAGAAAAATATTACGATTTAAATTATGACTGGCTAGAAATGCATAGCCTACTTTTTAATTCTGCTCTACATAAATAATAACTTAAAACATTTTGACATTCTTACTTAGCCTCACGATTAGTTAGAAACCAACAAATAAAAACCAAGCTTCATCACAAGTAATTTACATAAAGCAAATTGACAGCTTATATAATAGACATGGAGATTATGGACACACACTGAGCTATAACTTGGTTATCACGCATCGCTCACGCTTGCAGTGTGAAACATGGCATAATGGTGTTCTTTTTATTTTTTACTTTAATATTAATTGAAAGCAATATTTGTTTCCTGTTGACAGACATCTTTCTATAACATAATAGATTATTTAATGTGTTTCTCATAGTACCTGAATCCTGGAAACAAATCTTCATCTCCAGATGTTTGATCCATGATGGATCTGAACAGTTTGATGTCCACTGACTTTAGATGAAACTGACAAACAATCACAAAAACTAAGATAATCAATCTTTATACACCTTATTTTGGAGGATAGTTATTTTATGTTATTAGATAAAAAACAGTGTGCAATATCGAGCATCATAATAATGTAGTGTTTATGTACAGCTAAATTACCGGAAGCAAATGACACACCAGAAGTCTCGCGCGTTCTTACGTTAAAGGGGTCATAAACTGCATTTATTTAATTATTTTATGATGTTCTCTGAGGTTCACCTATAATGTTAGTGTGAAAAACACACTTCTTCAGCGGGTGTCCATTATAAAACACCTGGCAGACATAATAAGCAAACAGTCTAGAACAGTAACAGCTAGCGAAACACTGTGGTTGAATGGGATAAAAAAACAATCCTTCCCTTTCAAACTTTGGAGGTATGTTGCTCTATCACCCTAATGAAGAAACAGTATTTCCTCTTCTCCTACTACAAGTGAGTATCAGAGGGCGGGGCTAAACATGCAGTTTGTAGAAGCAGATGTTGATCTTCTCCTGCAGCGGTGGGCTTTCACTGCACTATTAAATCATCAAGTGCACATTCCACAAACGAGCCATTTTCTGAGCTTGGGTTCAATAAAAACTATTTTTAAACTAACCAGAAGGTTATGAGTTTGGAATTTTTCAGCATGCTTTTATAGTACATTGGCCGGTTTATGCATAAAGATAAGGCAAATTTGATTTCTAAGTTCATGACCCCTCTAAAAATAAGGTGCATATATTTACGCTGAATGAGAAAAATAAATGGAGAAATAAATTAGGAGCTGCCTTCACTCAAATACATAGAGAGAGTCATATGTAAACACAGTCAGCACGAAACACACATGAACTGTGCTCATTTTATTTTGGATGATAAAATATCATGCATTCCTATTCACATCCCCATCAGGTAGCTGTACACAAATTCCTTCTTTAGCATTAGTAAATGATTCTATTAAAGATTTAAAGATATTTTGTATTGTAAATCATCAATTCTATCTGTTTAAAATGGCGACATCAACTCTGTTCATTTACTTTTACTTTCACTTTTCTTACATGACTAAAGTTGTGTGTTATGGGTTGCCAGATCCTGGGAAAATGTTCCACATCGCAGATTGCACACTCTCATCATGAAGATGCCTCTATGATGCCTGTGTTATGTGGAAGACATGTTTTTTAAGAGGTTTGCTCATCTGAAATACGTTGCATACACTGAAAATTTCCACCCATTTCATCTTAAAATAATTAAGTATAAAAGCTAGGGATTAATCCTGGGATTTGGTCATATTTCATATTGGGTAATATGCATAAGAATACAATTACACTGCCTCATTTTTTTATGTATTTAGTTAACATATGTCTTATGGCGTATTATTTTGTTGCCTCATATGGGCAATTATGTAACTGCTCTATAGGTACTGTATTGTTGTTACTCGGAGACAGAGGAGTAACAGATGAAAGATGTTATTTATTGAATGGACACAAGCAGAGGAGCGGGAAGTGAGGAGTGGATGGGTGTTGGGATCCGTGCCGGGAAGGAGGGTACCACACACACGCGCCGTGGGGTCTTTAGGAGGATCTTGGAGGTAATCTTTGGAGAGAAGATGGAAGAAGAGTCTTCGGAGGTTATCCTTGGAGAGAAGGTAAAGAGGAGTTAGTCCTAATAGTTAGCGCGAACGTGACCGGACAATGACTGGGTGCGTGTGTGTGGCTTTTGTGGTGCTGAGGTGGATGATAGGTGATGCGGATCAGGTGGTGATGATTAGTACTCAGGTGAGGGTGTGCGCCGTGATTGTGTGGAGGAGGAACCTGCCGTGTTTGTGACAATTGTATTTATAACAATGAATTGAACATTTATAATACATTTGATTTGACTTACCTAACCTGAGAATATAAAAAATAAGGAGAATGTGTTAAATATGAACCATAAAACATAAAAAAAACATTTTCAGCTGCATATGATACATATTATAAATACCTCACATCATTAGGCACATATCAAACCTTCAACAAATCATATTTCCCCACCTCAGATATTAAAGACCTTTAATTATTTTCTTTCTCTTTTTTTCAGATTTAGTCATTATTTATTTTTTAACCCTTAATGGACAAAGTGTGAAGATCAATATTATCTACGAATTTAGCTGAACCCACCGAATCTATGCAATCTTCCATCCGTGGAAGTGGAAAAGAGTCTGGAAAAGGGGAAAAGGGTTTGTAACACTATTTAATTTCCTAAAATTCAGTGCAAAACCTATATGCCTTATCTCTCCTACTCGGACTGTGTGGACAGATGTCTTATACACCGAACGAGCTGAACATTAGGAGTAACTTCTTAACGTGACAGGACTAATCTGTGTTCCACATGGACACATAACCAATCTGTGGAAGCCAAAATTCTCGCTGGTTGGTAGAGGATCAAATACTTATTTCACTCACTGCAATGCAAATCCATTTCAAACCTTTACAGAATGTGTTATTTCTGGATTTTTTTTGGATGATATTCTGTCTCTATCCATTAAAATAAACCTACCATAAAAATGACAGACCTTTTGTTTCTTTTAAGTGGGCAAACTTACAAAAACATCGAGCTCAGTTTATAGTTGAGAACAATCATATCCATTGGAAGTCGGCTACTTCAAGGGCAATGTTAGAGCACTGGGCCAGACAGTTAAACTTAGTTATACTCTTTTGAAAGGTCTATCGTTCATCCCAACCCCCACAGGTTTAAAACACAGAAAAATTATTATTGAAGAATTTACAATTGTATCACCTAAACTATATGAATAACAAACTCTAAACTGAGAATTAATCTTTCTTTTAGACTAAAGCTAGAGACATATTTTAAAGGTAAATAGTGCCCTTCACCCATGGTTTAGATTGCACACCAGCCCTGTCCAGTCTACCCAACCAGATAACTCAGATCATCAGGGCTGATCACTATGCTTATCACCAATTGAACTGGGGCCAAACTTATCAGTGGGTGAAAAAAAGTAATGAAAGATCTCAAAAGAAACAGAGACTTCATTAATAAACCCTCTGACAAGTCGTGATCATGATATGTGTGGGAGGGACTGAGGCAATTAGCAGTAACTCAACATTATTGTCCTTAGAGGAACCCATGTACCCCCAAACGATGGCTGAAGCTAAACCAGTGTTAGATGAGATGTGGGAGAAAGGCATTATTAATGGTAGACAGGGAAAAAATATCTCTTAGGGACAGAAACACCTAGACCTAGGACATTTTATCTCCTGCCTGAAATCCAGAGAAGATCTGAAGGATTGGAGCCAGCATTTTTCAGACCCCTTCATGCAGGCCCATCGTGTCCGACTGCTGTAGCGAAATTTATTACATGGCAGAATATATCAAACATTTTTTAATCCCATTTCACAAATGCACATGAGCTACAAGAGAGATACCTATGATTTTATTGAGAGATAAGAAATCTTTAAGATTCCTCCTGAGGCCTTCTTATTTACAATCGATATTGACAGCCTTTCTTAATTTCCTAATGCTAAAAGTCCCGACAAATACACTTTGAAATTACTGGAGATTAATCTTGCAAAAAAATTACATCAAATTCAATTTCAAACTTTATTTGCAAATTGAGAGCACTTCGATGGGCAAAACACAGCTTTCACCCCAAACACACTTTTAGGGAGATTATCAAATCACAATTACTAGGTCTCAGAATCTGTTCAGAACAATCTCAGTTTTTGCTGCCATGGGAAGTCTTTTTCACAGCGTGGGTGTTCCAGATCCTGTTTGAGGAAGATGCTGGAGTCTTACTTCACCCCTACGGCCTCTAGCTCATAACACAGGGACAAAATCATCTCTTTTGTAGCTCATTTTCAGAACAGAGTGTGTAGTGCGTTGAAAGAGATTTTTTCAAGTTCCTCATAGCCTCACAGTATTTACAAAAACAAAAAAAAAGTCGATTGCGACATACCGTCCAAACTGGAATTTGTCAGACATGTTAGAACAAAATAGACTTAGTGCTCCCCTACCTCAAGCCCAAAAAGATTCATATGCCTCTATGACTGGTTCTCATGGCCCTGATTAGATCTCAATTCTCACTATATTATCATGTCAAAATTAGGCCACAGTATACACATCCAGTTCTTTCGTACCGGACGTAATGGGGTAATCTGTGCTTTTGGTACGAGTGGTCAGTTGAGGGATGGCCAGTGCATAACCAGTCCTTGACTCCTAAAGGGGTCTCTAGATCCCCTAACCTAACCCGTACCTCCCTCCCTGAGCTCTGAGCCTTTATGGGGACAGATTGTAAAAAATTTGATTAGAAAATCTTGACAAAAATCCCATAGATAATGCATTAGAACGAACTTTGACAGTTCGTAGCTCCGAGAGATAATTTCGCAGAAACGTGAATACATGACACAAATCCTTGTTCTTTACGACATCCAACTAACACAGAAACCGGAGGGAGATAAATACAGGACGAAAAAAGATAGAAAGAAAATGGGAAAGTTAAAAGAGGCCTTGCATCTAATATCATGTACTTTTTCTTCAGGAATGCTTGGAGGTGGACCTATCTGACTCTTTCTATCGTTAATGACTTTAATTATTTGAGTTTCAAGGTTCATCAGTGTATTATTAAAAACTTTCCTTGTTCATTAAAAACTTATGGGACCTCAGGTGTAACTACTACGTTAGGTATTATTTAGGTAAAATTCAGATGCAAATTTCTAATTTATTGAGATTTTTTTTTAATATCAGGTCAATTGGACAGATTTAAAATTATGTTTAGTTTGAACAACGAGGAGATGTTTCATTGTGATGAATGTATAAGGACATGACAGTACCATAGTAACCCAAAATACACATTATTACCCTGTGAT